>NW_023144633.1:2712339-2964548 GCF_012932325.1 Thrips palmi
CACATAGTCCTGGCACGGCTAATTATAACAGTGACAATCAGTGGACAGTCGGAGAGAATTCCACTCTTCCTCCGTCCGTTCAGGACGCGGCCTAGTGCCAGTCGCCAGTCGACTGGCCGGCTTCAATAAATGCATATGACGGATTAAAACAGCAAAAAAAGTGCCTCAAACCGATAAATGTGCAATATTCACTCTGGCGGGGATCGACGGTTTATATCCGGCCAGTCGGCTGATGAAACATAACAGCTGCGACTCGAATGAAAATTGGTTTTCACGCGTTCGGTGGCGGACCTGTCGGCGCGACGCGAAATAATGCATCAAAGGCGCACTTTTCCCTCCTGAAACTAATGTTGTCGGAAGTCGGAGTTGTCATCATCACCAGAGGCCGCGGCGCGTGTACGTTTTATTTCGCCGTGTTTTGTTTTTAGCACGTGATTTTTTAATGAGGTTGATGAAAGCGGGCGGCCTTTCGAATTTGCCGTGGTGAGCAAACCACACCATAATTATTTATCTCCAGCGCGGCTGTCTGTGACTGACGCATTTTGGTACAACTCTCGGCTTCAAGATTTTTGTTTTAAAAAGAAAAGCTCATTTTTCATAACTTGCGGCGGCCGCACCGATGCTCTTTGAATCTCCATTTGGCGCGCAAGGTCAGGTCGCGTGCCTTTGCCGCTGCCGGGTGTTACGTAAATGGTGCACAGGCAGGGATTTTGAATAGCGGGACTGCTGGGGCGCGGGCCTGGCCGGGCCTGGCCCTGGCTGCTGAATTGAAATTTACTCCCGTTCTTTCTGCCGCTGCGCTGTGCCGTGCTGCCAGCCCCAACATGTAACCTCCTTCCAGGCTTGCCTTGCTTCCAGCGTGCTTCCAGCGTGCTTCCAGGTCGGCCCTGGAGTCGCCCCGAGCCGAGATGAAAAGATTTGCGTTATGTACGCACGGGTGCCTGACACCGCAGCGCGCGTGCCGTGCCGCGCCGTGTCGTGCCGCGCCTTGCCCCGGGAACAAAGAAAAATGCCGATGTATTTCTGAATTAGCGAGGCTCTGGAGCCGGAAAAGCGCTGCTTGCCCCAGAGGTCCCCTTTTTCCCGCCATTTTCCCGAATTTCTCCGTTGTTGTCGATCGCGGAGTTCCCTTGTTTGAATAGGGCGCTTCCTCGCCGCCGCCGCGGTCCGTCTCACTGCAAAAAAAAGTTCGGGGCTGCACGTTTTCCTTGTTGAATTATATCGCCTAAGGGGTCAAATTTATCTTTTCGAGGATGAGGGTGGGTGGGTAGGTACGGATAAAATCCATGGGGATGAATTTACCTCTACCCCTGACTTTTTACAGTGTCTGGCAGGATGAAAGAAGCTGGTCTGCTGAAATGATTCCCCCCTCCCCCTGCATCACTGCCTAGCAGCGTAGTGCCACTCGCGCGGCATCCCCGTCTCCGGCATACCTTGCCCCCCCCCTCCCGGAGCGGTTCAACGCGTAATAATTGCCAAGTGAGTTTGCGAACTGTTGCGCGAGGTTTGTGATTCACGCGGTTGGCAACAATGCTTCAGTTGTTGTAGGGCCTGGCGCGGCCTGGAGCGGCACGCAGCGGCTGCAGGCCGGCCAACTTAGGGGCGCCGCCTCGCCGCCCCCGCCGCCCCGCGATGTGTTATGAGCGTTCCACCAATTAAAACTTGTCCTCACAACAACTCTATCTTGTGTGTCTGGTCAGGGGGGCTGTTTTAGCCGTCCTCGGCCGCGTCGTCCCCTAGCACCAACCCTCCCCCCTCTCTCCTCCTCCCTCTCCCCCTCCCCCTCCACGGAGACCAGCACACCGCGAGTTTAATCACGAATGAGAAAAAGCTGCGGGCCTAGGCTGCCGTGCCGTATGCGGGCGCGAAAATAGTTCATACCGCGCGACAGGGCTGCCAACCGTCAAAGAAAAATGAGGGAAAAAATATGCAGCGCTTCCGCCGGGAGTCGAACCCACGACGGCTGGGGGGCGCGGCGGGGGAGCGAACAGTGTGTCGAGCAGCTTGGCGTGCTAACCGCCTCAGCCACACGGCACGCCGAGGGCAGGCAGGCCGAAGGCAGCCGAAGGCGCGCTGAATGGCATTAGCCCCAAAGACACACACACACACACACACACACAGAGCCGTGCACAGCGCGGGTTGTTAAAAGGCAATCCGTCACGGAGTCGGCAAGTCGGCACCATCATTCAGGTCGCGCTCGCGGTGTGCCAGGCCATGGCGGTGCCAGGGCGGTTCCGGCACGGGCCAAATTTCCGATTTGAGCCACTCCACTGGTATTGTTCTTTAACAGTGGCCAGAGGCTGGACTCGAAGATAACACAAATCATCATCTTTTTCGGGGCTGCGGGCTGCGGGTGCAGTGGGCATGCGGGTGGGGCCATGCGACGCGGTGCCTCACGCCGCGTCGGTCCGCGTCAGTCACTGGGGAAGACCATTTCCCGCCTCGTCCAGACACTCCGCGTGACGGCTCAAACGGGGGCATGATGAATGGAAGCGGCCGGGAGTCGAACCGCGCCCCCCACCTGTTGGGTATCCGCGCCGATTTTCCAAGCCGCTTTTCCGCTTTACCCCCCGCAGGTAGTTGCAGAGAGACCGCTGCGTGAAGCTGCGAAGCTGCGAAGCAGGCAACCATGCGAAGCCCCGGCCGCCGAAAACACGACTGTCGGCGCATTGTTTGTGTGGTAATGGAATGTGCGGCGGTGCGCGATGGCTGCAAGGACTCTCTCCCTCTCTCTCGCACCCGTGGGGCGGCCCATCTGGGTGCGAGAGAGACAGAGCGACGGCCTGCAGGGCAGCGTGGCCATTAGCTTGAGGGGGTCAGGCATGGCACTGGTACGCAGCAAAAAGGGGTGGGGGTGAAACGGGGTGGGGGAAATTAGGGGGCAGGGGGTAGTTTGGGGCACGCTGCTGCTACGCCACTGCCGTCGGCACGCACCGCCGCCCCCCTCGGCTCCTTCCGGCGCCGCTAAGGCAACACGCGTCGAATATTCAATTCACCTGGAAAGAGTGGAGAGAGTGGGGACGACGAGGGCCAGAATGAGCCGCGTTTTTTCCCTACCCCTCTGAGTGGGAAGGGGAGGGGGGATGTGAATGTGAATCGGGAGAATTCGGATTTATGCGCGCGGGGTTGTCGCGAGGAGCGCTGCTTTTTTCTTTTTGTTTGTTTTTTTTTCGTCCGGCCGCGCGCCGCCCGGCCGCCGGGGGGAAGTCGTCAGGGTTTTAACTCGGCGCTGCTGCTCGGCGCGGCGCGCTGCCCGAGGCCCTCAAGTCCCTGGCCGCCCCGGCCTCGGCCCCGGCCGCCAGGGCTGCGTGTCCTCGCGCCGTAGCGCCGCGGAGCGCGCCCCGATGGCCGCCCGGCCGGCCCTGCCCGCCCTGCCCGCAATGGGTCCCCAATGGGCGCAAATAAGCAGTCCGAGCGCCGTCATAGCGCCCTACAACACCTGCTGTGTGCCAACAAGCCGAGGCACGCCCTGGCACGCCCCCTGGAACGCCCTGGCACGCCCCCTGGAACGACCTGGAACGCCCGCTGGAACGCCTTCGCACGACCTGGAACGCCTCCTAAACCGCCCTGGCACACCCTGGAACGCCCCCTGGAACGCCCTGGCACGCCCCTTAAACGCCCCCTAGTACGCCCTGGCACGCCCTGGCACGCCCACTGGAACGCCCTGGCACGCCCTGGCACGCCCTGAAACGCCCCCTAGAACGCCCTAGAACGCCCTGGAACGCCCCCTGGAACTCCCTAGAACGCCCTGGCACGCCCCGGAACGCCCCCTGGAACGCCCTGGATCGCCATGGCACGCCCTGGAACGCCTTGGAACGCCCAGGTGCGGGTTGGCTGTCTCGGCCCCTAATGTTACGGCGCCTCCTTGAGGACCCCCCAGGACAGCCAAAGCAGCCATCGTCCACCTGGGCCTTCAGGCTTTTATGTGGCCCTGCCCCCGTCAAAACTTGGACAGGCGTGTCGCTCCACTGCGAACTGGGCCAACTAGAAACGGCATGGGCGTGCGCGCCGCGAAGTATGGACGAAGTGCACCGTTTGCTGGCACTCTGGCAATCACGGAATGGAGGCAGCACTCGAACATTCAGGGGGAAATTACGAGTCAGCGTTAACTTGTGTCAATTCGTGCCAATTTGAAACGGCAGTGGGCTGCGTTCCTATCCACACACTCATCGTTTGTTTTAAAATTTCACTCTGCAATCGTTGGTGTGTGACGTTGCGATTCACGGCCGATCAAAAGGCCCTTAACAGTGTGTCGAGACAAAGTGGCTGCGAAATAATTTAGGCGGCGCTGCCGGGCGTCCTTCCGCGGACTCGTTAACAGTGCATGAGGATGCAGAGCGATGCGGGGCGGCGCGGGGCAGGTTGCCAGTGTGTCGGCCGGACGGCCGGACAGCGGGCCCAGTTTCCGATGTCGCCGTTTAAAACGCCCCAACAGCTGTTGTGCCAGGCTGGACCTAGCTTCCCCCCTCCCCCTCCTTTTCCCACAGGGGGAAGGAAAAAGGGCTCGCGCCTTGCGCAGCCTCTTAAAACTCGCTCGAGGTGCGCGCCAAAAGTAGTTCCCAGCCTTGCTGGTAAATATGAGAGGAAAGTGGAGGTTTTGTCCCTTGCATCGGGGCGGCGGCAGTGTGGTGTTCTTGCGCTGTCCGGCGCCGCGGAGGTCGCACGCTGTTGCTCTCTCGACGTCCAGGACCCTCCGAGGCCGGCCACGACCGTCCAGGACACGGCATTAATGATGAAGGCTCCCCACGGCCTCCGCGGCGTTGCCAAGTCGTCGTCCCGGTCGTGGTGGCCTCTTCCCACCGGCCTCCTTGAGGACCCTCCGGCGAGGACCCTCAAGTCAGTGACCTGCTCCTCCTGCGCGCCAGCACGCACGCCGGGCGCGTGTGTGAGTGTTTGCTGGTGTAGGTGCGTCTATTGGTCGCCCAGGTGACTGATGCCTCTCGGCGCCCCACCACGCCCCACCACGCCCCACCACGCCCCACCACGCCCCACCACGCCCCACTCAGGGCTGGCAAATGCACTCGCCGTCTCTCTTCTCCCTCCCTCCCACCCCTTCGCGGTGACAGACAGCTTCCCCGCAGGCGGCTGCGGCGGCGTGTTTTAGTTTTTACAGTGCTGCTGACATCGGCGTCATCCCCGTGGCGCGTAATGCACTTTACGTGCTCCGCCTTCATACACGGTGAAACGTAACGACTTCCGGTTGCTGTGCCACGGCCGGAAACAGCGAGCCCTTTCCGCAGTGTGTGTGTGTGTGTGTGTGGCCGGCCCGGGCCGAGGCTACATAACAGAAAGTATAGTCCTGCACGGCTTTGGGAGGCAATGCGCTGTGAAGCTGCGCGCCGCGCTCCAGTCACCCGCTCTGCAGACCCCCCCCCCCCCCCCGCTCCTCTCTCGGGATGAAGCGCGCGTGCAAAATAAGGTCTCGCTCTGCCTCGCTTCAGATTCTCACCCGCTTTTTTTGACGATAATTTTTTTTGGGGTGCTTTGAGCGATGGAGGTTTATTTCAACTGAAGTGATGCTCATTGCAGGGCAGTAGGCTGTGTGGGGAGTCTACGGAGCATCGGCACATGTTGCCTGGCAGGGGGTTCCTCTCATGCGAGTGGCTTTGCCGATCAGTTGGAAAGGTGAGAGGCGGAAATGTGGCCAGTCGCACGTCGGCCTGTCCTGCTTTCCTAGCTGCCCGCCTGCCTGCCTGCCTGCCTGCCTGGCTGCCTGCTTGCCTGCCAGCTGGTCTGCCCGCCTGCCTGCCGGCATGACTTATGCAGTGACTGAGGATTCCCTTCACTACTACTTGTTTGCCCGTCCGTAAACAGACTATTTGAGTCGCGCGACCTTGCTGCCAGCCCCGCCAGGGCGGCGCGCGCGAATCACGTGACACCACGTGCCGCCCACCAAAAAAAAAAAATCACGACTGCGACTCCACGGTACAACTATTTCGCAGTGTGGTCTCCTCCGCCCACGCCGACCCCCACAGTGCACTGTCACAAGAAAGTTGGCGTCTTGGCCGGGTGGGAGTTTAATCCGGGCTGTACATGTAAGGCAAGCGTATTCCGTGTGACTAGGCGCGCTGTTTATCTGCTGCAGAGAATTAGTCCCCGCCCAAGCTCGGTTTACTCTACTAAAAATAAAAAAATAAAAATAAAATAGTTAAGAGGAAAAATAACACTTGTGAAGAAATCAAGGTGTCTGGATCTTTCTTTATGAGTTCTGTCAGTGCTTTCCTCCCACTGCCCCAGCCCGCCTGCGAAGTCGCGCGTAGGCAACCCGAACGAGGGCGTGCGTGGCGGGCGTGCCTACCCCGCCAGGAGCTCCGCCCCGCCCCGCCCCGCCCCCCCCGCCCCGCCCCGCCCCGCCCCGCCCCGCCCCGCCCCGCCCCCGCTCCGCCCCGCATCCAGCATCCCGACCCGGCCGCCTCGCTCTCGCTCGCTCCCGGCCCCTTTAATTTTTCATCAGTTGGCACTGCCTCATTCGAGACAGACAGCTGACTGACTCGGGGGCGTTACGGCGCTACGCTTGCCCTTTTCGGTCTCTCTCTCTCTCTCTCTCTCTCTCTCTCTCTCTCTCTTTAATTTTTAACGAGGGGCGTGTGCGATTGGCGGCGGGGTGGGTGCGCGTCGCCGCGTCGCCGCGACTTTCCTCCCAAGAAGCGCGCCAACTTAACAAATCCAGCAACAAACACCGGCGGCGGGCGCGGCGGGCGCGGCCACACCAGAACTTCGCCCGCGGCGGCGGAAACGCCGTATCGAGAGTTTGATCGATTCTCTCGAATTCTCGGACCGGCGGCGCGGGAAGGCGGAGGCGTTTGTCCTTCTAATCTTGGCGTGGCGGTCGTTCGCGCTGTGTCGGCCGCGTGGCGGGGCGCACAGTGGGCCAGAAGACCGGTGGAGGCGGCCGAAACCCCGGATGCCTTTTGAGCTCCAGCGTCGCTAAATGGGACTCGAACCGAACGTGTGACCCCACCAATGGATTGCTCTCCGAACGAGGAATCCATTGGTGGGGTCACACGTTCGGTTCGAGTCCTGTTAAGCGACTTAGCTCAAAACGCGTCTAGAGTTTTGGCCGCCTCCACCGGTCCTCTGGCCCACTGTGGGGCGTTGCCGCAGTGCCCATGCGGCCGGTCTGGCCGCGCCGGCCGCCAAAACGCGAGTTCTGCGGACTCGGCCCGACTCGGCCTGACCTTAAGCTGGAGGACTCTATACCGATGGGGGGGGGGACTCCGGCCACGGCGCCACGGCCACGGGTGTGCGAAGCCAAAGCTCGGCCGCTATCGCCCGGCCTCACAAATCATGGCCGACATCCTGGGCCTAAGTCCAAAGGGGCGGCGGGGCCAATGGGCGGGGAGGGGTGGGGGGCACGCAGAAAAGGGTTGACATTTTGGCGCGGGATTCTCGTCGAGCCGCACGACGGGCTTGGGTCCGCCCGCTCGGCCCGGATCGGCCGTGTATCTGTCTCGTCGGCTCGGCTCGGTTACCTCGGCGCGGCGCCGGGCGGCCACTCTAGAGCGAGCGAGAGGGTTGCCAACTCGCGGCAGCGCGGCGTAATGCCCCAATAAGACTCGAGGCCCGCTTCGCAGCTCGCTCATTCCCTTGAGTGTGGGCCAGGAGTGGGCGGCAGTGCTTCCAGCGGCTCCAGCGCCGTTTTTGGGCGCCAGCCGGCCGCGGCCAAGTTTCCGACAGAACGACCGCCACACTGTGGTGGCAGCGCAGTGACACCGCAGTGACCTGCCTGGATAAACGCTCGAAGTGGCTGAGCACTTCAACGCGGTGCGCAGTGGGCCAGAAGACCGGCGGAGGCGGCTAAAAGTCTAGACGCATTTTGAGCTCCAGAGTCGCTGAAAAGGATTCGAATCAAACGTGTGACCCCACCAATGGATTTCTCGTTCGGCGAGCAATCCATTGGTGGGGTCACACGTTCGGTTCCAGTGCCATTTAGTGACTCTGGAGCTCAAAATGCGCCCAGAAGAGTTTTGGCCTCCTCCACCGGTCTTCTGGCTCCCTGTGCGTCCATGACCTTTTTTTCTGAAGCCCGGAGTAAGCTTGATTGAAAAACTAAAGTTCGTGGATTTCTTAAGTTTCACTGTACGTAAGGGTACTACACCGAGCGGGTTCGGAGGCACAGGGACCGCAAAACCACTAGATTCAGTGGTTCGGCTGGACTTGGCTTGTTCGGAGAGGGCAGTTCGGCCAATCGAGGCAGGAGTATTGCAACGCGGAGGTTGGCGGGCTTCACCGCGAAGCACCTTCTTCGCTGCGCCGCCTCCGTCTCGGGGGCAATTTCCTGCTCTGGATGCCTCAGGGAAATGGAGAGGGGTGCCGGATGTCGTCACGGTGCCGTTGGACCGCGTCGGACACACTGGAAGGAGGCTGTCACAATGCCGCGCCCGCCTCACAGTGGGCCAGAAGACCGGCGGAGGCGGCTTAAACTCCAGGGGCGTTTGGAGCTCCAGAGTCGCTAAATGGGACTGGAACCGAACGTGTGACCCCACCAATGGATTCCTCGTTCGGAGAGCAATCCATTGGTGGGGTCACACGTTCGGTTCGAGTCCCATTTAGCGACGCTGGAGCTCAAAACGCGTCTGGAGTTTCGGCCGCCTCCAGCGGTCTTCTGGCCCACTGTGCGCCGTGCCTCGCGAAGCAGGTGAGGGAAGGGAAAGTAACCGGGCCGCGCTGTTGATACAACCTTCGACACTGTTAAAAAGAATCACTGAACGTGTTGCGAAAAAAATGAAAAATTCCGGCGACCGGGGTGTGACAGTTTGCTTCTTAGGGCGAGGACGAGGGTGCGGCGGTGGTCCACGGAGCAGGCACACTGCTAGCGCTATCGGGTGGCAGGCACTGCACTGCCCGGGGCGGTGCCGCCAGTAGGGCGGGCTTTTCAATTTTCCCATCAATTTCTTTCGAGTTTGATGCCGCTTATATAGTATAAGGCGGACGGAGGAGGGCAGTATGGCCGCCTCTGTCTCTTCTCCCCCCCTCCCCTTCCTCTCCGAAGTCTAGCCAAGAAGGCGGCACCCGCCTAACCGCGCGGGCTGTCCAGAAACTTGAGACCATGGAATGCACACTGGGAGAAGCGACGTCCTGGTTCAAGTATTTTCCATTCCAGCAATAATTTGTCAACTCGAGGAGAAAGCCCCTTTTTAATTTTTGTAATTGCTCAGTTTCTCAAGTTCCTTACGTTTCATTCCACCAACACGGTCTGAAATTTCAGAACCACTTCTGCCCAATTTTATCTGAAATTTCAGAATTTTTTTTAAACAGTGATGTGATTTCTTTCCGGCGAGTAGGCGTAGTGAGTCCGGTCGGAACTGACTTGTCGCGACGACTTTTGGAGCCCCCAAAGAACTGGCGGGCCTGTTCGCTATTAGGCGGGGTTACATTTAAAAGGTGCTCGCCGGGGAAATTTTTATCACTTAAACGACCGCTCTCTCCCCATCTTGATAATCGCGGCGCGGGTTGATTTATGGTAATGGCGGCGGACGGAATTTGAGGAGCCGGGACTCTTTCGGGCCGCGTCTCCAAGGGGACGCCGGGCCGGGCCACGCCACCGGAAGGGGACCTGCCTCGCGACACACCCCGCAGTCGGCATGCCCAGCAGACTGACTCCGAGAGTCGTTTTCGTCGCTCTGTCCCAAGAGGTAACCAACTCAAGATTTTCATGTACACTGATAATATTTAGAGTATGATTAGAGTATTCTTTTGATCATTTTATTATTTATCACTGATCATAGGAGGTTATTATGTTGATTATTGGGAAATATTGGAAATTATTTGAGCGCCGACCTCGGAAAGCTGTTAAAGTGTCGGAAATTCAATATTGGTGACTTTGGGCAGCCACTGCGCCAAATTTAGTTGCGGTCATAGGCCTTCCTCGACGCCTTACTATTCTGAAGACCCTACTCTTCCATGCCCTGCCTCGGGAAGGCTTTGACCGCTGATAGTTTGGGAGCAGTGGTCTCGCAAAAATGGTCAAAAAGTGAATGAATTTCAGAAAATCACCGTTTTTGCTGACTTTGAGCGGTCACTGCATCCAATTTAGTTGCGGTCAAAGACCTTCCCCGACGCCTTACTATTCTAAAGACCCTTCTCTTTTATGCCCCGCCTCGGGAAGGCTTTGACCGCAGATAGTTTGGGAGCAGTGGTCTCGCAAAAATGGTCAAAAAGTGAATGAATTTCAGAAAATCACCGTTTTTGCTGACTTTGAGCGGTCACTGCATCCAATTTAGTTGCGGTCAAAGACCTTCCCCGACGCCTTACTATTCTAAAGACCCTTCTCTTTTATGCCCCGCCTCGGGAAGGCTTTGACCGCAGATAGTTTGGGAGCAGTGGTCTCGCAAAAATGGTCAAAAAGTGAATGAATTTCAGAAAATCACCGTTTTTGCTGACTTTGAGCGGTCACTACATCCAATTTAGTTGCGGTCAAAGACCTTCCCCGACGCCTTACTATTCTAAAGACCCTACTCTTTTATGCCCCGCCTCGGGAAGGCTTTGACCGCAGATAGTTTGGGAGCAGTGGTCTCGCAAAAATGGTCAAAAAGTGAATGAATTTCAGAAAATCACCGTTTTTTGCTGACTTTGAGCGGTCACTGCATCCAATTTAGTTGCGGTCAAAGACCTTCCCCGACGCCTTACTATTCTAAAGACCCTACTCTTTTATGCCCCGCCTCGGGAAGGCTTTGACCGCAGATAGTTTGGGAGCAGTGGTCTCGCAAAAATGGTCAAAAGTGATTGAATCCCCGAAAATATGATTGTCATTTCATTGGATGATGTTGATTATTTCACTGATTACCAACCAGACGTGCAATGATTATCTTGAGTTGGGTACCCCCTGCTCTGTCCCTCTCGCACCTATACGGGGCGCTCATGAGTGCGAGAGAGACAGAGGGACGAAAACGACTCTCGGAATCAGCCTGCAGGCGCCGCACCTCCTCCAATAAGAAAGAATGGTCTGTTCTCGGCGGATAGCACGGGCTCGTGCTTTCAGAGGTGCCGAACTGTGGAATGCAAGTCGCAAACTGACGGCAGTGGACTGGTTTCGGCGAGCAAACTTTTAGCGCGGAAAGTTTTCGGGGGGCGCGCAGGTGCGTCGGGGGCGTCGGCACTGCACTGTAGGCCGTGTAATGATGGCATGATAATGTCGCAGTGTAGCATCGCCGAACAGCCGGCACACCTGTTTGCATCGCGGAGAGGGAACTTGGGGAAAGACTGGAGGGGATGCAATACACGATGTTTTGCAGCCTCTACCCCGCACAGCAGGGCTGACTTTCATTTTGAAGTCGAAAATAAACGTTTGGGAGGGCTGTCGCTGCGAAGCTGGTCGAGTGCCTGAAGATTGTGTCTCTGGCTGAATTTGGACGAACGGTCGAAAAATGGCTACGCCTGTTTTTTTGGCGAGTGCCTACTTTCTTTTATTTTTCGGCCGTGAGTGCGAGCTGTAGCAAAGGGGTGTCATGATGGTGGCCCTAGCCACGCCTCGCCACAACACTGTCCAACATTTTATTGGCCATCATTTTCATGACGTGTACTATTTTGAGCAGTAAAGCGGCGAGTTGTCGCGCTGTCACCGCGCCGCCGCGTCCCCGTCCGCGAATTACGTAACAACACGCCGTGCGAACGCGGCCGAGAGAGAGAGAGAGAGAGAGAGAGAGAGAGAGAGAGAGAGAGAGAGAGAGAGAGAGAGAGAGAGAGAGAGAGAGAGAGAGAGAGAGAGAGAGAGAGAGAGAGAGAGAGAGAGAGAGAGAGAGAGAGAGAGAGAGAGAGTAGCCCCGCTGATCCCGGAACCGAAAAGAGCGATACAGGGCGGCCCTGCTTCAACCTTCAACCCCCGCCCCCTGCTGGGCTCGTTTACTTCTAATAAAAAGGCCTCGTGCGTGACCTGCCTGAAGCTGTACAACGACGATGATTAGGCCTGGTGGGGAGGGGGGGGGGTCGCCCGCCTGTAGCGGCGAAGCTGCTGAGCTGCTAAATGGGGGAGTGAGTGGCCCTGGCGTGCGGGGCGTCGCGTCAACATTCCGCAATCAGACACGTTTAGCTTCCGGGAACGGTTTTTTCGCTCTTTGCGTGACTGTACCAGGTGGACCTGGAGCCTGGTCGGCGCAGCCTCGCCGTTTTCCAGTGCAGTGCGAGGCAAAGGCTGGACGCCGCGCGCTGTGCCCCGCCGCGCGAGCCGAGCCAGCACGCCGTCTTGCACTTGAAGGGCTGCATGGGGTCTGAGACGCCCGGCGCCCGGCCCGGGCGGCAGGGGAAGGCGACCTGGAGGGGAAGGGGCTTTAAGGGCGGCAGGGGTCGTCGCCGCCAGCTGACCCCGCCCTGCTCGCGCTGCTCTGCTCGGCCGGCGTCACGTTTCTAGGAGTCGCTGCTCCCACTCGAGGCCGTGCACGCCGAGGGCGAGGTGTCTGAGGTGTCCTGCGGCCTGCAGGCCGAACCACGCTCTCTCTCTCTCTCTCTCTCTCTCTCTCTCTCTCTCTCTCTCTCTCTCTCTCTCGCCCCTGCGGACGACCCCACGAGTGCGAGAGAGACAACCGGGGCCTGGGGGCGCGTCGGATCGGGTTGCTCTAGTGTAGGCGCGGCGTTGCGTAGTCAGGGACTAGTCGGCGACGCTGCGGACTCCACGGCGTCGTCCAGGCGGCGGTCGGGGAGGACGGCCTCCTTCTCGTGCTGCGGCACTGTAACACTGCGCAGCGCCCCGTAATCCCCAAGTTCGTCTGCAGCGGCGCGTCACACCACAAATCATCTGCAGGGCCCTGCGGGGACGCCGGAGCAGAACCATTCAATAAATGTAGCGGCCGCAGGCCAGCCGCCTGCCAGCCAGCCAGCCAGCCAGCCAGCCAGCCAGCCAGCCAGCCAGCCAGCCAGCCAGCCAGCCAGCCAGCCAGCCAGCCAGCCAGCCAGCCAGCCAGCCAGCCAGCCGGCAGGCCCATAAGTCAGGCGGGTACGTCGCAGGGAGGAATTAGCTGCGGCAAATTGTGGCCTAGAAAAGGGTTTTGCAGTGTAGGCACCGCGTGGGCACGCGCCGGCGTGACACCGTAGTCTGACCTTGCCTGTCAGAGCGCTGCCGAGCGCTGTCTCATTTCTGGTCCGTGCCTCGCCTCGCCTTGCCTCCCCCGGCCGCGGCCACACTGTTGGAAACGCCGGCCGGAAACGAAAAAGAACAACAACAATGGTGCACCGCGGCTTTGCGATTGGCTTCCTTCCGTCCGAAGCGTTCCTTCCACGCTGTGACGATGGTGGCAGGAACCGGCGGGGATCGCTCTGCAAGAGGTTGCAGCAGCAGGCCTTGTTTCGGGGATGGTCTGCTGCAGACTGATTCCGAGAGTCGTTTTCGTCGCGCTGTCTCCGTCCGCACCTGTACGGGACGCTCCCATGAGTGCGACAGAGACAGAGCGACGAAAACGACTTTCGGAATCGGCCTAGCACTGCCGCTGCCCCCGGGGCGTTGCAGAGCGTTGCTGCAGCCGGCCGCACTGGAGTAGGAGTAGCCACAGGGCAGCCACGGGGCAGCCACGGGGCGGCCACGCTACGGCATGGCGCATAGGACTAGGCTTCATTTCGCCCTTGTTACCACAGGGGCTCCGCTGGGACGGGACGCAATTCCACCCCCTCCCCTCTCCTCCCCTCCCCTTCTCCCCTCCCCTCCCCTCCCCTCCCCCTCCCACTACTTCATCCCCCCGGCCCTGGCCCCCGCATCCCCTGGCCATTCCAACACGCTTCGACACCACAGAGAACGCCACGCGACGCCGCTTCACGCGGCGTTACACGCACACACGCACTCTAACGCTCACACACACACACACACACACACACACACACACACGCACGGACGCACGCACTCGGCGGTTACCGACATTTCGCGCAAGCTGCGCACACAGCACTTAATCGACCGACCGGCGGCTCTGCGCGCTAAACGGCCTCGCTAAACGGCATTCATTATCCAGGCGCTGCATCGCCGCCACCGCCGCCACCGCCGGCCGGCTGTCTTGTTGTTGTTGTTGTTGTTGTTGTTGTTGTGTCAACATGAGCCGCCCGTTGACGTTCTCCGCTCGCGATGACGTCGTGTGCGTCTGTTTCTTCGGACGGCCCCGCCCTCGCCCGCCCAGCCTCGCCCCGACAACGAGTTGCCGGGGTGTTCCGGGGCCCCGCATCTAGCCGCACGCTCGGCGTTTAGAAGACTCGCAGACGGAAGACGCCCCCGCCGCCCCGCCGCCCCCGCCGCCCCCGCCGCCCCGCCGCCCCCGCCGCCCCCGCCGCCCCCGCGCCCCCGCCCCCCCGCGAGGCAGGGCCGGGCCGGGCCGGCCGGGCCTCGCTGACGGAGTGGCTCCCCCTCCACCTTTTCCGTGGGGGCGATGTGTAGTTCATGCATGACAGAGAAATGAAATTTCCGACAGTTCTTGATGCGCTCCGTCCTCTTGGCGCCGCCGCCGTCTCGCCGTGGGAGTCACGCTCCCCCCGTCAGCCGGGACCGCCGGGGCCGCGGGGGCCGCGGGGCGTCCGGGACGCGTGGGGGCCAAAAAGGGGGGGGGGCGGAGGCGTTTGTTGAGTGGGTTCGGCGATCTGGGACTGCAGGTGGCAGGCAGGCTGTGTTCCGCGAATCTCTCACCAGAGCTCTCTCTCTCTCTCTCTCTCCTCTCTCTCTCTCTCTCTCTCTCTCTCTCTCTCTCGCTCTCTCCCTCTCTCTTGCTTCCCCTGGAAGTGGCTAATTGGCGTTTGGAAGTTTGCTATTGGGAGGCGGCGGCTCTGGGCTCCGCGGCCGATCGCGCTCGCAGCTCGCAGTGGAGCGGATGGAGCGGTGGCACCTGCTCAATCAGAGTCTCAGACGCCTGTTTGCCTGTTTTCGCGAGTTTTAATGAGAACTAGCGAGACCCGCTGCCTGCCTGCCCGCCTGTCAGACGGTCAGGTTTCTCTCAGTAGGGCTGTCTGTCGATGTAGGTCCGTCGGTCTGTCCGTCCGTCTGTCCGCTCCTGGAACTGATTTCCTGCTTGCCGTGCATTTCCTGCTGTCCGTTTGATGAAAATTGGCGCCGTTACGGGAGTTATGGCACTGGGGGCGGGGCGGGGCGGGGCGGGCGTCGCAAAGGAGCGGCGGCGATGTCAGCGCTTTGGCGGTGCAGGGTCGAGTTGTTGATGACGTCTCTCTCGCACTGGCTGGCTGGCTGGGTGGCTGGCTGACTGGCCGGTGGGGTGTTTCCCGGCCCCGTCATCTCCCGTCACCAAAAAAAGTGTCCGCTGGAAAAAGCGCGGTGCGGCGTTTTCCAACTTTGTGAACCCCGACGACGCACGGCGGCGCCACCGCGAGGCGCCACGAGGCGCCGCCAGGGTGACGGGGTGATAGAACACGGAACGGCACGGAAAGGGCGAACCAACCGAGCAGTTGTGCAGATCCAAAAGCAACAGCAGCAGAAAGTGGACAGTTTCATTTACAACTTGAAATTTTTTTTTAAATTTTGGTGAAATTTTCCAAAATTTTAATGATATATTTAATTTTTTTTGAAATTTTGGTGAAATTTTCAAAATTTTTGTGAAATTTTGGTGAAATTAATAAAAATTTGGTGAAATTTCGTGGCACGGCGCACGTGGACTAAATGGAGTGAAGGCGGTTCGGAATGGACACGCACACGGAGTGGCTTTCCCTGCTCGGCTGCTCGGCGCGCGGAATGCCCGATATATTCGGTCTCCGCGGCTGGCGCGGGCCCAGCCCGGGCAGGCCCACGCGTCGCTCCATTATAGATGCCGCACACTGTTTTGGCCGATGTCCTGAGTGAGTGTGTTTTTCTGTTCCAGGTGGGTCCACGCGCAGAGCGGGGAAGCTAGACGGAGCGCCCGCGAGGTAGGCATTGCCCGGGCTGCGCGACGGCGCCGTGCCGCGGGTTGCCTACCCGCTGGTTGTCAGGCGCCTGGCTGCGGTCTGGCCGAAATGGCTGACGCGGACGACAGTTTGCGAGGTTCAAGTCTCAGCGTCCCTGCCGGGCCCGCTGGGCAGGTAGACCCTGATCCTAGCCCATGGCAGCCTCTGCCTCATTGGTTTACGCAGCGCGTCGCGACGCATGGCCGCAGAGAGCACGGGGCCTCCCTTGTCGCGGCAGTCGTGCTTTAGTTTAGCGAAAAAAAAGGAATGCAAGGGGTGAGGAATCTGGCGTTGGGTCCCGGCCTATCTCCCGGCCTGCAATCTCCATTCCCGCCGCGTGCCTGCCTGGCTGCCTGCCTGGCCTGGCCTGCCTGCACGAGGATTTGAGGGACCCCAGGGCTTGTGGGACGTCGACTGAGAATCGTTATTCTAACGTGTGTGTGTTCTTGGCTTGGCTGCGTGTGCGAGCGAGAGAGACACCGGGAGCGAGGACCAGGGGTGTTTCTTTGCGACTCCCCGCCGACAGGGGCGACGCCTCTCTCTCTCTCTCTCTCTCTCTCCTCTCTCTCTCTCTCTCTCTCTCCTCTCTCCCCCTCTCTGTCCCTCTCTAGCTGCACGGGGGAATCCCGCAACCCACCCGACGCGGTCTGGGGACTCGGCTGGCGCGCGAGTGGCCTGGGTTCGAATCCCGGCGGCGCCCCGCGAGACGCCGCGAGACGCAGTGCCGTAAGACGCAGCGGGACGTCGTTTGCTTGCCGTTAAACACCGCACACAGTGTACCTGCGTCTGGAAGGAGAGGACGGATTGAAGTACGGCTACACGTGCGGCATGCAGGTGGCACCCGTTCCGAGAGAGAGAGAGAGAGAGAGAGAGAGAGAGAGAGAGAGAGAGAGAGAGAGAGAGACGAGGGAGGGGCGGTCGTAACGGCCGGAGTTATGCCGTCGTTCGCGCGAACCGCGTCACGGGGGCGACATATTTGTTTGGTTTCCACTTTTATTGCACGGTACACGCGGCTACGCGGCTGCGGCCGTTTTTTTTACTTTCCTTTTTCTTCTTTTTTGCCTGGCGGGGTAGCGCAGCCCCAAGGCGCAACAACACCGCGAGCAGGAGGCCTACACGCCGTGGGCGGGGCGGGGCGGGGGAGTTCCAAGAAACGCCTTTATCGGGCGGGTCCCCGTGGCGTGGCGTGCCGTGCCTTGCAGTGTGGTGTCAGCCACGCGCGAGGCCGCTGTCGGAATGCCCACCTCACCTTCCTCGCGTTATTGCGCGGGTAGCTCCCCTTAAACCGACCTCATTTATTTATATTGGGATTCTTCAATTTCGCTGGGATGTCTTTTTTTAAGTCTATACTACGAGGGGCGGAGCATTTTTAAGTTCTCTGCGATGTTCTATTAATATTTTGAGATATCCTAAGACATACTTAATATTACGCATATTCGGAATATTTTTGAGTATTCGCACCCACCAATCCTTTAGGGATACTCAATGGAAGTCAGAAAGTAGCATTCTGGCAAAGGCATGATGGAAGAATCATAGACTACGGTGGTGTGCCATTTTTTTTCGTGGTCCTCATCCGCAGGCATGTGCGTGTCGCGGCGACGCGGGACGCGCCTAGCCTCGCCCCGGGCGCCGCTTTTATGACTGTAGGTCCGTTCGGCCTCGACAGTGTACAAGAAAACACGGCCCGCTCGCCTCGCAGTGTGTGAGCGCGCTGCGAGCACCGCGAAGGCTGCGTGGGCGCGCGCCGCCAGGTTACGTAAATTGCGACAATCTTGCGGCCGTTTCCGGCACCACGCCGCCAGCCCCGCCATCGCCACCCTCTAAACGACCCGCCCTCCGCCGGGGCTTTTGGCTTTCGGCTCGCTTTCGGCGACGGCCAAACAACCTCCTTCCCCCCCTCCACCAACCCCTTCGCCCCCGCAATGAAAGGTGGGCCGGTGCGGGGGTTGTCCCGCCACCTGGTACCTGCTGCTGAGCGTGTGTGTGTGTGCGTTTGTGTGTGTGGTGCGTTTGTGTGTGTGTGTGTGTGTGTGTGTGTGTGTGTGTGTGTGTTTGTCCGCGTCTCCGGGAGATTGGATGCGAAGAGACAATGCGCTCCAGCTTATTCCTAGAATTGGCAAGCGCGCGGCGTTCTTCTTATATCAATTTGCCCTCGCTGCGGCGGCGGTGGCCCGCCCCCCACCCTCCCCCTTCTTCTTCTTCTTCTTCTTCTTCTTCTTCTTCTTCTTCTTCTTCTTCTTCTTCTTCTTCTTCTTCTTCTTCTTCTTCTTCTTCTTCTTCTTCTTCTTCTTCTTCTTCTTCTTGATCACCCTCCTCCCACTAGTGCCACACGTCCCCGTTTGGCTGCATTCTCCCGCGCGGTGCTTCCGGTCCCCCGGACTTTGCCACTTCCGGTGTGGGAGATAACCTGCCAACTTCCAACGTGCGTCCCGGAAACGCGTCGTCTCCTCGCCGTGTATTCGGAGTGGGCGGCGGACCGCTGCCGCTTTTGCGATCTGTGCTTTTTTACATTTCTTGTCGAGAACACGGAGTCGGTCGGACCGGGTCGAAGTCATCACGGATAAGCAATGCGCTCTCTCTCTCTCTCTCCACCCGGTTTAAAAATTGAAACGTATCCTCGAGCCAAAGTTTAACCTCGTTTCTTCAAACATAACGATTTCATGGGGGGATGAATTTGTAACCGACTTCTTCCATGACCCCCCCTCAGCTCATCCCATATGCCCAGTGTGCCCACGCGCGGCTCTGTGTGGAGAATGCGTCGGCGATCGGCGGACATTACCTGGAATCAACGTCCTTTCGGCAGCAGCAACATTAATAGTTAAAAGTGAAAAGTTTAAAAAACGTAAAAAAACGCAAAAGTGTTAATGATGCAAACATGGAAAAAATGTAAAAATGTTCAAAAATGTTAAAAAAAGAAAAAAATGTAAAAAACGTCAAAAATATAAACATGTAAAATATGTGGAAAAATGTAAAAAACGTCAAAAACAAAAAAAAACAACAAAGAATGTAAAAAATGCAACAAACGTCAAAAACAAAAAAAAACAACAACAAAGATTGTGCAAAAAGAACCATTGAAGTGTGATGAAGCAATCTTTGAAAATGAAGCTGGCCGCTCGGCGAAGGCAAACAACAACAACAACAACAGGGTCACCGCCGAGGCCCGAGGGCGCTTCAGGCAGGCAGGGCACTCACTCTCTTGACGGCGGCGTCATCCCTGCCTCCTCCATTACCGTCCTGTTCGCCGCAAATGATAAAATCAGCGGCATTGTGTGCGCCAAAGAGGCGAGAGGCCCTGGGCGAGAGGCGCCGAACACACATATACTCGCGGCCACCTTGCCGTGTATGGTGTGTGTGTGTGTGTGTGTGTGGTGTGTGTGTGTGTGTGTGTGTGTGTGTGTGTGTGGTGTGCGTGCGTGTGTGTGCGGTGTTTCTCCTGGCGTGTGCTCCACCACGTTCGAAGGGCGGCAGGCAGTTCTTCCTCTGCCTTTCACAGTGACGGCGACGAGGAGGACGCGGGCTGCCTGCTGCCCTCCTCCGCCGCCACCCGGTCGCCCTCCCTGCCCTTCCTCGCATGCCGATAACACGGCAGCGATCGCGGCGGTTCCAAACAGGGACACAACACAACACAGCACAGAGCAGAGACAATAATGAAAGTCAGCCTTCGGAATGAGAGTCGGTCAGATCGGTCGGTCGGGTCCGTCATAGCGACATCGGTGCTGCGCGACCGGCCAAGAAAGTCGCGTGTGTGTTTGTGTGTACACTGTCTGCCCGTGTCGGGGCAGGGAAGTGACTACTGCGCTACTGTGTGTGCGCGCGCCTCTCTCTTGTGTGTGTGTGTGTGTGTGTGTGTGTGTGTGTGTGTGTGCATGTTTGCGCGAGTCAATAAAAGCCATTCGCGCTACTGACCCTGCCGCTGCCTCCATAAGATTTATCATTTGGCCCCGTGTGTGTGTGTGTGTGTGTACATGTGCATGCGCGTGGACACGGTGCGTACTGCGTATAGCTGCGTCGTTGTAGGCACGACAATGGCTCCCGGTTTGAAAGATGGAAACGAAATCGATGGCTCTGCCAGCCAGGATACCGCGGGCGGCGAGGCGAACCAGGGTGCGGCTATCCCAGCCCAGCTAGCCGTGCGACTCATTGGTAAGTTTGGCTTGGCTTTTGTGACCCGGTCCTCAAACCGCCGCCGGTTTCGTCCGTCGGGTTCCTTTCGGTCCCTTTAGGTCCTTTTAGGTCCCTTTAGGTCCCGTTCGGTTTCGTACCTGCGCCGCTCTGGCCGGGGCCTCACCTTGGCCCTGACACGCAGTGACATGGATCGACTCTCTCGCAGTGTGGCAGCTTCGGACGCCCGCCTCCTTCGCGGCCCGGGCACAAACTTTTAATTAACTGGGTGAGCAGAAAGTTGCGACTGATGCTGTCGTCTCTCGCGGTCCACAAAAATAATGTATCGCGTTACGCGGCTGCTCTGGGGGAAAGGTGTGTCACTCCGTGGCCAGTTACATACCACCTCTCTGTGTGGGTGTGTGTGTGTGGCGAGAGAAAAAGTGGAGGGGGTGCTCAAAGACTGACCTAAAATCCGCCTCGTGTGTTTTGTGAAAGACGCGACGCGCCTCCTCGCGTGTCCTGCGGCCTGGATGTCGAGAGGGGGGGTGGGGGGCTGAAAGCGCGGCCCCCAGTGGCAGCCAGTGGCGTGGCCGCACGCAGAAAAATAACTTAGCTGACCTGCTAATGTACCTTAGCAAGAGAGACTTAGCACAAGAAGCTAATATCCTTAGCTACATTGTGCAGACTTAGCAGCGGAAGCTAACACAACTTAGCAAGACTTGACAAAAATCTTAGCAAAGAGGTTTAGCGGTGGTGCTAATAAATTAGCTGCTGGCGCTAAGCTCCTGTTAACTGATCATTCGACCCCAGCGTAGGATATGAGTCCTCCCTAACTTCTCTCCGGAGAAGGAACGGCAGTAGCCGAAGGGGAAAGGTAACAAGTCGGCAAGTAAAAGTCTCAGGTTCGAATACCGAAAATTTTCTGACTTAGTTTTGATTGCTAAGGCCTTAGCTACCTAGCTAATATGTGCCAGCTAAGAATATTAGCAACTGGTGCAAAGGTATTAGCTGTCCATATACAGCTAAGATTATTAGCAAGGGCAGTTAAGAATTAGCAGCCATCGCTAAGCATTTCTCTGCGTGCGGCCCGCCTGGCGGGGCGCTTGGTTTGCCTAGACGGCCTGCCTGCCTGCACGCCACACGCCATTCAGGCCACACGCGCCGAGGGCGGCAAGGCGTGGCGTGGCGCGGCGTCTCGAGAGGCGGTTTCCACCTCCGCGACACCGCACGCAAGCACCGCCAGCAGCAGCAGCATAGCAGCGCTGAGCCCCCCAGGGAGCGGCCGCCCGGCCGACGACGACGTCCCCGTGGAGGCCATGACAGGCGCGGTGGACTCGGGCCTAGTGCAGCGGTTCCCAACCTTTTCCGGTTCGCGATCCCAAATTTGTAGCCAAAAATTTCCGCGACCCCCAGGAAAAATTTCGCGACTTCACGCGACCCCTCCTTTAGCATGTCTTTCATACAAAGGGCGATAATTCACCTTAGTTTGGGAGCAGTATTGCCGCAAAGTTAATTAAAACGGTCACAAATGTCTTTGAAAAATCGTGTTTTGGGCCGACTTTAAGCAGCCACTGCGTCTGATCCGAGGTGGTACTTCGTCCTCCCTCAACGGGCAATTAATCTTTGGACCTTCCTTTAGCATCCATTTGTTACGGAGTGCGATTATCTGCCTTAGTTTGGGAGCAGTATTGCCGCAAAGTTGATCAAAACAGTCACAAATGTCTTTGAAAAATCGTTTTTTGGGCCGACTTTACTGCGTCTGATCCGAGGCCCCAAACGTGTGGCCAATTAACCCGCACGTGCACTGGTAGAACGGAAGCGCACTTTCACGCGCTCTTCAAGCGTAGTGGCGCTGCGCTCGGCTTCCAGTGTAGTGCACTTGGATTACCAGTGTGGCGCCCTGTTTCCGAAAGGACCAGGTGACAAGGCACCCGAGCGGGCAACGCAAACTCGTCCGTCATTTTGTAAGCGAGCTGAAAATCGGAAGGAAAGATCTTAAAACGCGTGTCTTTATCGACGAGCCCTGCCCGTCGCCGCCCACGCCACCTACGCCCCCCTTCCTCCAGGCCTGCCTACGGCCGCTGTGGCGTCCCTGGTGGCCCCCCTCCCCCTCCCCTCTCCTGGAGACTGTCGGAAACGAGGCGAGTTAGGCGAGACGCCAAACAACCATTTTCAGGCCTCGGCGGCGGCGGGCAGCACGACGCGGCACGGCACGGCACGGCACGGCACGGCAAGGAGGGGCCGGAAATCGGCGCCTTGTGGATCAGCAGCTGATGTGTCACATTTTTGAGTGGCCGAAAGGACGGAAAAAAGGGGGCGGGGGAGAGACAGGCTGCGAGCGACAGCTGGGCCGAGTCCCCTAGTCATTTCCATAATCATCTGTTTCGGAGGAGGAGTACAAACCCCCCGTTTCTTGCGGCCCTTGGCCACATTCTTCAGCACGTTGGCGGAAGTCCGCCAGACGGCGGTGCGCTGCGGCGTCTTCTACACGCTTTGCGTTGAAAGTTTAACAAAAATTGAAAACTTACATGAAGTTTTACGCGTTTTGCGTTGGCGGCCTTCCCCGGCCCGTTCGGAGCCGCCAGCTGGCGAATGACGTCACTGGAAAACTGCTGGAAGTGGGAAATGGAAGTCCCCCACCCCCTCGGCCGCGCAAGGTGTGTGTTGACAGGAAATGGAATCCTGGACGGCGCGACAGCGCGACTTCGACACGGAGTCGGCCGGGCGGGGCGGGGCGGGGCGGGGCGAACTGGGCAGGACGCACTACGGGGAGTCAATGAAGCGTGTGGATTGAAAATAATCAGGTAAGGACATGGCCTCGGGGAGCGCGCCGGAGCGGACGCGGGGGGCGGACGGGCCAATGGACAAGCGGACGGACGAACGGGCGGACAGGCAGACAGACAGACCGACTTTGATCGCACTGCTGCGTTGCTGGGCGAGGCGCTTCGGATGGTTCAGGTGATTCTATCTCGACGCGCGAATTCTCGAAATTGTCGCTCCAGCTTTCCAGGTACCGAATGCGTGTCTGGACACCTTTATTATTTAAATAATTCGATACCGCGTTCTTTTTCAGATACAAAAATGGGTCTTTTCCCCCCGGCAGTGTTGGGGATGCTGCCTGTTCCTTTTTTTTTCGCTTCCTCTCTCTCCCTCGCGTCAGCGTATGGCTGGCTGGGAAGTATAATATGCATATCACAAAAGTTCGGAGCGGATGTCATTGGAGTGTTGTTTTTCCCCTGTTCCTCTCGTGTTTTGTTGTTGCTGTGTGCTGTCCGATTTCATTATTGCCCCCCCCCTTTTCCAACCCGCGGTGGCCGAGGGCCGTGAGATGCTGTGGGCAGTGCGTGACATGCTTAATCATGTCCGTCGCGATGCTATTTTTCCTCTTAAAAGATAGACGCAAGATAGACGTGGACTCACGGCTAGGTTAGATCGACGTCACAGTGTCACAAATTACGTATAAAACACAAATTAAAAAAACCAACAAAAACAGCCGTTTTTTTCTGAGAACAAGGCTGTACACCTGTTGCGATGAAAAATACCTCGCGCCAATATCTTCTTGTTTTACACAGGTAAAGGACTCCGTTTCCACCCGATACCGACGCAATTTTTTTTTTCGGCGCGTATAGCGCTGGCCGAAAGCACACGCCCGCTGGTGGCCATCGGGGAGGGCGGGGGGACGGAGGGACCCCCAGCGGGGCTGATTAAAAAGGGCGCAAGAAAATGAAGGCAAAAAATAATACGTGGAAAAAATTGGCAACGCGATTACATTCCGATGAATAACGGGTCGGGCAAAAATGAAGTAGTCGCCGTCCGGAGGGCGCTGGGGGAAAGGGGGAGGTGGGGGGGGGGCAAGCTGGGGACGGTGGCCGCTACACCGTAGGTGAGTTGGTGGAAGGGGCACCAGGTGTTGACAGAGCCAGGATATAGTGCGGCGCGACACCGGCCGTGGATTCTGCATGGCTGGGTAAGTAGTGTTGTTGGGGGTTTCGCGCATGGAGGGGGCGGCGGCCTGGAGCGCTGGTCACGTCCAGGCTACTTGTTTACGGACAGGGGGCATATTTAAGTGCGCTGCCTTGGGCCGGGGGCGGGCCGGGGGCGGGTCGGGGGCGGGCCGGGGCGGTCGCACCCCCGGGGGGCTGCGCGGGGCCCCCGCCGCCAGCGAGAGATATTTTCACAGAGGCTAGCATTAAATGGCCCGAGGGGCATTACGGTGGGTGGGGGGCGAGATGGACGCTTATTATTTTACTGGAAGGGGCGAGAGCGAGATAGCGAGTGGTGGCGCGGCGAGGCGCGGCGAGACGCGGCCACTGCTCCGAGTCGCCCCGCGTCGCCCCAGCCGGGCACGCCGACAGCCTCGCCGAGCTGGACCACACGCCGCGGCCTCCGTCAGTCCGAGGGGTCCATGACAGCAGCCCCGCGGAGCCACGAAGTGTCAACGCTGGACACAGTGAGCCAGGAGACTCGGTGGCGGCGGCCAAAACTCCAGACGCGTTTTGAGCTCCAGAGTCGCTAAACAGGACTCGAACCGAACGTGTGACCCCAACAACGGACTCCTCTCCGAACGAGAAATCCATTGGTGGGGTCACAGGTTCGATTCGAGCCCCATTTAGCGACTCTGGAGCTCAAAACGCGTCTAGAGTTTTGACCGCCTCCACCGGTCTTCTGGCCCACTGTGCACCGGCAGCTCCATTGACGCGTCAACGCGCTGCGCTGCGGGGTGCGGCTGCCGCGGCCTGGAGGCTGGAGGCCCCGAGGCCACGGCGCCGAGGGTCGGCGCTGTCACCCTGTCGCTTGCGTCCGACTGGCCGAAACGGGACCGAAACGCCAGTCGATTTGTTGCCGAAACTCTCTTTATTCGGCAGCGCTTTGAGCCCCTCGGAGTGCAAAGCAATTGTGCCGCTGTGCTGTGCCGCTGCCCCGGAGTCATACCGAGTGCCGTTTAGCTGGCGTTCAGCGGGTCTAATGCCATCGGCTTCATCAATACCTGATCGGCCATTACCGGTTCGCGACCCGTTCAAACGCGAGCCGAGGGGCGCCGTGCAACGCGCCTGACGAGGTTGCGGGGTTGCGCCCGCGGTTTCACCACGTAACAAAAAAAAGACGATTGCGTTTTTTTTTTACATTTTCTAATTCTTTTTTATCACTCAAAGTTTGCGGCGAAAAACGGCTGAAAAAATTGAAAGAAAAAAAAGGCGGCTGCGCGCCGCCAGAGGCGTTTCAGTTGGGCGCATGTGGCAGGTTATTATTCAGGTTCACATTCCCTTTGAGCTTGCCAAACCGGATTATCCCCACCGCGCCCGGCGGTGCCACGCCACGCCCACGCCACGGATGGTCCATTAGGCTGATTACACCCCCTTGCATTGCGTTGCACTCCAACAGCCGTGAAGGAAAGTATACTATATACTGTGTGTGTGTGTGTGTGTGTGTGGCGCCCCGCCCCGGCGGCATGCACCACGATGGATGAGCAGTCCACCTCACGCCGGCGGCGCCGCGAACAGCACGAGGCCAATCGCCGTTGAGAGGCTTTAACGCGCCGCTCAGGGAGCGCTCTGTGAGCAGACACTCACACAGGCACACGCAGACAGGCACCGACACACACACACACACGTCTTTTTCACATGGACGCAGCCACAGCGGCGCATGCAGAATCGTTCCATCTCCACGCGCACAGGCACACAGACACACACACAGACACACGCACACACACGCACAGACACACAAACACACACAGACACACACACACACACACACACACACACACACACATTAAAACGCAACTTGTCTTCTCAAAAGTTTTTGGCCCGCCCTTCTATTCAAAAAATAGGGGGAGGGCCTATGCATTTGCCTTTGTGTCTGTGTGTTGTTGTTGTTGTTGTTGTTGTTGTTGTTGTTGTTGTTGGCGTCTGTGTACAAGGAAGGAGTTGAGCTAGAGTAACCAGATTTGGAGGGTACTTCAGGAGTACCGTCCAAACAAATAATCCGGTGGTGCAAATCCCGTCCGGGTCGCACAAGGGCTGCTGCAGGTGCATCATGGTTTACATGACCGGGAGGGGGATTTCCGCCATTATTGGTGCTAGCAGGGCACATAGGGGTATTTTTGGAATCGGGGCGACGAGACAAGATGAATGGACCTGGTCCCGACCCCATCGGCCGCTTTTACAAGTTGGCCAGATCAGGATCTTCAAAAAAGGGGGTCGACCGACTAAAAAAATTTATTGCAGATTTCGATTGGTCTCAGCAAGACCTTTTCAACGAGGGGTTGGAAAGGGGGTCCAGGAGCCCGACTTCGTCTATTAGTCACATCAGGATCTTCAAAAAAGGGGGTCGACCGACTGAAAATATTTACTTAAGTTTCCGATAGGTCTTGGCAAGACCTCTTCAACGAGGGGTCGGAAGGGGGGTCCAGGAGCCCGCCTTCATGAGTTATGGGAAAAAGTGCGACGGACTCGTTTTGCGCTCCTGCTGTGCCTCTATTGCAAGGAGTTGCAGTAGCATGGCAAATATGGGTATTTTCGGAATGAGGGCGAAGAGACAAATGAAATGGGCATATTCTAGGGACAGTTGGAGTAAAAAGTGTAAGGACTATTGCATATTGTGAATAGAAGGGCGGGCCTAAGTCACGATGGTACATCGATAACTTTGCTTTACCCGCTCACGGTGTGTGTGATGCGAGCGGGCCGAAGGCCCGGGCCTTCGACTGGCCAAGTTGGGTCTGATGCGAGGGCCGAAGGCCCGAGAAAAGGCCGCCGGCAGGCCAAGCTGGGCCGGCCCCCTGTCGAACCGAGTTGCCGGCGCAGCGAAGCGGAGCTGGCAACTCGGTTCGACGGAAGGGCGGCCCTAGCTTGTTATTTTCGTAAACAGAATATTGCGGAGTTGGCTTGTACAAGGGAGTTAATTCTTTGAGAGGGTGGGGCGGGGCGCACCCCCTCGTGTTTGTGAAGTTGGTTGGCGCCGCGGGGGACGTTCGGGACGACATCTAAATCTAAATCGGGCCACTTACACAACACACAAACCACCCAGGAGTGGAAAGTTTGGTAATATGTTTTGTTGCATCCTCTCCCTTCCCCTTCCCGAACTCTTCTTTTCGCCCCAGCCAGCCTCCTTGCCGCCGCCGCGGTTTGGCAGAACTAGGGCGCCTCCTACGCATAGCGCTCGGGTGGTCTATTGACTCGCCCGGCGTGGCAAAACACGACAACACACTGCGAACCGAAACAGGAACAAAATTTGCGGCGGAGGCCCGTAAATAAGACGAAATGACTGTCCATGAGGGGGAAAATGCGAAAGTCTCGAGGAGAGTCTCGAATTCTCGAGACGCTTTTTGTTCGTGTCGCATTCCATCAAGAGAAAGGGTGCGCCGGAAATCATTTGACACTAATTTTTCTTTTCGCTGCTCTTACATTCCGCTTTCCGATGGCCCCATGATATTCGATTCCGGGGGAAACGAATCAGCCACGTCTCCCGTCTCCCGTCGTTTTTAATTGTTAATTGCGTCATTCTGTCGTCGTCCGGGACGAAGGAGGAGGAGAGGGAGGAGGAGGAGAGGGAGGAAAAGGAGGAGGAGGAGGGTGAGGGGGAGGAGGCGGAGAAGGAGGAGGAGGAGGAAGAGGGTGAGGGGGAGGAGGAGGAGGAGGAGGAGGAGGAGGGAGGAGGAGGAGGAGGGAGAGGAGGAGGAGGAGGAGGGGGAGGGGGAGGAGGAGGAGGAGGAGGAGGAGGAGAGGAGAAGGAGAGAGGAGGAGGGAGGAGGAGGAGGAGGAGGAGGAGGAGGGGAGGAGGAGGAGGGGAGGAGGAGGAGGAGGAGGAGGAGGAGGAGGAGGAGGAGGAGGAGGAGGAGACTGTGCCAGTCAAGTGTGAAACGGGCGGCGCGGCCAGCGCCCTCTAGGCGACGGGAAGACGCGGTGGGGGAGTGGAGGGGGGAGCCCCGGCGGAAGTAATCCAATTAGACAGGAATGTGGCACAGACGCCGGCCATATTATCCAATGACAGCCAGTATTTGCACCCGCCCAATCGCCACCGCCTTTCCGTCTGTCGTAACCCCTAACAGCCCCCTGCCCGGCCCCCACCCCTTTCCGGAGACAAGCAAGACTCCCCCCACGACGGCGGCCCCTCGGCGTGCGGCAGTGTGTTTCTTTGTTAGGGGCGGCAAAGTTCTAAACGCCCGCCGACCTGGATATCGCTTCTCCAGTGTCCCTGCGCGGGCTTTGTCTGCGACTAATCCTCCCCGGCGGTAGGCAACGACGCCAAGGAGCGGTCGCCTACGCCCAGTGGGCCAGAAGACCGGTGGAGCCGGCCAAAACTCCAGACCCGTTATGAGCTCCAGAGTCGCTAAATGGGACTCGAACCGAACGTGTGACCCCACCAATGGATTCCTCGTTCGGAGAGCAATCTATTGGTGGGGTCACACGTTCGGTTCGAGTCCCATTTAGCGACTCTGGAGCTCAAAACGCGTCGGGGATTGGCACCACTCTGACGAAAACGCCCGGCAGGTAGGCAACGCGATGCGCTGGAGTGGAGCACGTTGCCTACGCCGCCGTTGACAGGCGCGCTGTCCGCCAGGCCGGCGGGTCGCGGCGGTCCGGGGTCGCGCGGTGCTCGAGGACAATGGCGGCGAGGTGTGCGAGGACGGCGTCGGGGTGCGGGGCGGTGCGGTGCGGTGCGGGGCGGGGCCGCAACGCCGATGTCCCGGAGCTGAAGTGCCGGCCTGGCCCGGGTCTGCCCCGCCTGGCCGTGCGGAGTCGTTCAGCCTTGTAGCGTAGGTGATGGCGGGCGGGGTGCGATACGGTGGAAGGGGGCGGACGTGGAGCACACCCAGGTTCCCCCGCCCCGCCCCGCCCCGCGCCGCCACACCGCCTGGCGCCCATTGAAGGGGCTGCAGCTGCGATGCTCTGCAACTTTGAAAGCGCAAATGGCGATAAGGGGCTCCGAGGGAGTAATGAAAAGAGGACCAAATCTCTGCCTGCTGCCGCGCCTCGCCGCGCCGTGCCGTGCCGTGCCGCACCGCGTGGCCCCCCGCCTGGTCCGGCGCTCTTTTCGAGTCGCTTTGGCGCTCGCCGCCCCGCGCCCCGCCCGGCTCACATATGGGCGAGGTAATCACGCTGCCGCCTAGGGCACCTCGGCGCCGCCCCGCCCCGCCCCGCCCCCTCGTTTACGGCGGTGCGTGGAACAACTTCCGAAGCAAGGCAATGGCGAACCCGGTTCGCATAGCGCCACCTCGCGGCGCCGGGGTGGAACCTTGAACCTGCAGTGGCGTAGCCAGGCGGTGGTGGAGGCGCACAGTGGGCCAGAAGACCGGTGGAGGCGGCCAAAACTCTGGACGCGTTTTGAGCTCCAGAGTCGCTGAACAGGACTCGAACCGAACGTGTGACCCCACCAATGAATTCCTCGTTTGGAGAGCAATCCATTGGTGGGGTCACACGATCGTTTCGAGCCCCGCTTAGCGAATTTGGAGCTCAAAACGCGTCTAGAGTTTTGGCCGCCTCCACCGGTCTTCTGGCCCACTGTGAGGCGGTGAAGCGCTGGCAGGCCGCGGCAGGCACCGCTTGTAATTTTAATCTGGCAAGCCGAGCCGGCCGCCGCGAGACAGCACGACAATGGCAAGGCCGTTATTATAGAGTGACGATGAAAAGACAGTGGCTTCGGCCGCTTCGGCGCGCCTCTCCGAGGGAGGCCGTTGCTTTTTAATTCGCGCAGCTTGCTCGACGTCGACACGGCCTCGACCGCGGCCTCGGCTTTGCCTCGCCGAGGCGAAGCAAACAATTTTACTTTACAGCGTCGCGAAGCTTGGCTAATGTGGCTGTTACCGCGCCGCAGTGCCGGCAGGGCCGCGCCACGGCCGCGCCACGGCCGTCTCGCCGGGGCTGAATTTCTCATAACGGCGCTGCGAAAGGGGAGGGGGATCGGAAGAGCAACGGGGTCGCGGTAGAGGCGGCAAAACGCGCTGGCTGTGGTCTTGTTTTGGGTCGAGCAGCGACGCGGTGTTGGGGTTCCAAATGCACATTGCAAGTGCGAAAAAAAGAAACACCTTTTTCTGAAGTTTAGTCACTGACCGGGGTTGATCAATTAACCTGCCTCTCAGCTGACCACCAAGTCAACGACCACCCCCATCACCGAAGTGACCGAAGTAAAGCAGAAGGATTTCAATTTTTCTTTTCATTTTCAAATTTCTGTCCCTTTCTTCCTCTCTCCCGTGGTGGTGTCACCCGGGCGGGGCCATCATCGGCGTCCTCGTCCGCGCTCCGCTGCGCTCCCTGGCGTTCGAGCGAGCGCGGGGCGACCTTGTTGTCGGCGCGCGCACGGCGATGGCCTCGCCGATGGCGGCACACCGATGCGTGTTCTCGCCTCGCACTTTGCATGTCATTTGCCGTTGTTTCTTGTCCGTACTCGAGTCCCGCTGTGTAGCGCAGTGGTGCAGCGCGCTCTCTACCCTTCGACCTGCGGCCCCCGCGGCCCCGCCGCCCTGCCGCCCTGCCGGGGACATGTTGGCTTTACTGCCCCGATCGCTGCCGGCGACTTTTACTCGTGTGCCTGGCTGCAGCGCCACGCTCTGCCACACCGTCGCACAGTGGGCCAGAAGACCGGTGGAGGCGGCCAAAATCCTGGACGCGTTTTGAGCCGTAGAGTCGCTAAATGGGACTCGAACCGAACGTGTGATCCCACCAATGAATTGCTCTCTGAACGAGGAATCCATTGGTGGGGTCACCCGTTCGGTTCGAGTCCTGTTTGGCGACTCTGGAGCTCAAAACGCGTTTAGAGTTTTCGCCGCCTCCGCCGGTCTTCTGGCCCACTGTGCGTCTGCTGCTACACGCGGCGCACAACACCTGCAAACCCTTTTAGAGACAGGCTGGCCGGCAGCGCAGGTGTGTGGAGAGGGTACTTCGTGAAGCGGAAGCGGGGGAAGGGGGAGGGGACTGGTGGACTGCGTTGTTTGATTTTTGTCGACGCGCTGTCCGGGCGAGCGGACTTGGACCGGAACAGAAGCGACAAGATAGCAGAGCGCTCTAGCTGCACTCAGCACAGAGGGCCAGAAGACCGGTGGAAGCGGTCAAGGTCCCGGACGCGTTTTGAACTTCAGAGTCGCTGAATGGGACTCGAATCGAACGTGTGACCCCACCAATGGATTTCTCTCCGAACGAGGAATCCATTGGTGGGGGTCTCACGTTCGGTTCGAGTCCTGATTAGTGACTCTGGAGCTCGAAACTCGTCTTGAGTGTTGGCCGCCTGCGCCGGTCATCTGGCCCACTGTGAGTGAGTCGTCAAGGGTGCCGAGAATCTCGGAGCCTCCAAACTAACTGACAACGTGTAGCCGCGTCGCGGCGTCGCCACCAGGAACAATTAAACCCCACTTCAGGAGCGGCATTTGAATACGAAACGACACTGGACTGGATCTAGTTATTATTTCGAGCTGTTCGAGGCGGCATCTTTGAATTTCATTGCCTCCCTCCCTCCGGAAATTAAATTATGCCCAATGCGTACGAGCGGCAACTCTCTGCAGCTCCCCCGCAAACTGCTCTGCATTTAAATCGCGGAGACGGCAGCGGGAACTTGAAAGAATTCATAATAATTTCGCCATTCTTCAAAGGAGAAACAAGCGCGGGAGAGTCTGCTCCGTCTTCCTCGGTATAAAGATGAGCTGAATCGCTATGGGGAGAGAAGGGGGCGGGGGCGCTCGTGTCTGGTTGTGCATCACCACAAATCCGCACATAGAGAGGGGGAGCCGCGCGCCACCAGTAGTCAGTTAGTTGCGGAAGGAAGACAAGAATTTTCTCCGCAGGGAGACAGACTCATTGGCAATCACATGTGGAAAAAAAGATAAGAAGAAAGGAAAGCAGGCCGAAAAAAAACCATACACGCAAAAAGAGGAAGCAGTAGAGAAAAAAAAACACTTGCGTTTTTTAATTGATATTTTTCCCTAAATTCTACTTTTACTAAGGAGGTCACATCGAAAAACAGCGAAAAAGGCAAACGGGATTTGCGAATGTCGCTGTCTGTTTGTGTGCGGCACGCCACTCAGGGGCGCCGGCAGTGCCGACAGTGGCGATGGCCGTGGCGCACAGTGGGCCAGAAGACCGGTCGAGGCGGCAAATACTCTGGACGCGTTTTGAGCTCCAGAGTCGCTGAACAGGACTCAAACCGAACGTGTGACCCCACCAATGAATTCCTCGTTTGGAGAGCAATCCATTGGTGGGGTCACACGATCGTTTCGAGCCCCGCTTAGTGAATCTGGAGCTCAAAACGCGTCTAGAGTTTTGGCCGCCTCCACCGGTCTTCTGGCCCACTGTGTGCCGATGGCGCCAAAGCTGTGCACTAATTCTCATGGCGCTCACGTGCTTAGCGTGGCGTGGCGCGGCCCCTGCCCCTCCCGGACGGCCCGACATTTGCTTGTGTCGGGAACACACTTCCCCGAAGCCCCGCGCCCGTTCTTTTCGAAGGGGAGTAATAATCCTCCGGCGAAAAAAGAGGGAAAAAGGTGGCAGAAAAAAAAAGAGCGAAAATATGAGATGGGCGTTCGAGGACGCTCTGCTGACGCGTCGAGTTGGTTTCGGTCTTGACGCCGCACAGTGGGCCAGAAGACCGGTGGAGGCGGTCAAAATTGAAGTGACGCGTTTTGAGCTCTAGAGTCGCTAAACAGGACTCGAACCGAACGTGTGACCCCACCAATAGATTCCTCGTTCGGAGAGCAATCCATTGATGGGGTCACACGTTCGGATCGAGTCCCATTTAGCGACTCTGGAGCTCAAAACGCGTCCGGGATTTCGGCCGCCTCCACCGGTCTTCTGGCCCACTGTGCGCCTCCGCGCCGCGCCGGGCGCCATTTCCAGTCAAGAGGTCCAAACGACATTCGATACCGCCGTATCAGGACGTCAAGTCGTCCCCACTACTCAGCCGCGCGTCTCGTGGAGAGCGTCTCTCCGAATGCCCCTCCCTTCCCCCTCCCCTCCCCCTCTCCTCCTCTCCGCCCCCCCCTCCTTCGAGGGCCATCAGCAGCTGTTGTGTGTCCGGAAGCCCGAAAGGGTACACGTCGACGGGGAGGGTGAAGGTATAGCCTGTTGGGTCGAGAGAGAGAGAGAGAGAGAGAGAGAGAGAGAGAGAGAGAGAGAGAGAGAGAGAGAGAGAGAGAGAGAGAGAGAGAGAGAGAGAGAGAGAGAGAGAGAAGGAGAAGGGTCCGCTCGACCGGCCGTCACATCAGCGCCCTCTTCACGCTGTCTCATTGGCGAAGCCCGTCCACGTCGAATGTCTCGCTCTGCGGACCGAACGGTGCTGTCTCTCTCGCACTCACGGGACGTTCCGCAGAGGTGCGCGAGAGACAGAGCGACGCAAGGCTGGCTTAGTTCGTTCCGTTATGACGACGGCGTCGTAATTGCAACCGGAGGAATTAATGCAGTTGATGGCTTGCTCGCACCCCGGCTGCCTGGCCGCCTGTAAGTCGTCGCGCTGGTTTATCGCCCCGGCGCTAATTTGTTGACAGTGTGGGCGTCAGGCCGTTTCCGGCGCTGCCGCGTCGCGACGTCGCGGTGTGGGACCGCCACGCCAACTTGGATCGAGTTGGCGGAACTTTATTTTGCAGTGAGCACGCAGCACGCGCATCGCCAAACAGGACAATTTCGCAACTTTTTCGCCAGCAATTTCCGTGTGTGCAATTTCGTACGAATGTGCGATTTCTGACGCATCAGCGCACTTATTTTTGTTCTCAGGAAGAAGTTTTGTGAAACGCTTGGAGACTGTTCTTTTTTTTTAAGCAGTACTGGGCTTGTTTTGTGTTCTGCTGCGCAGCACCAACCCGCAGGCGAGGAAACTTGATAGGTATCAGAACGTTTTTTTTTTCTTTTTTCTTTTTTCTTTTTTTTCTTTTTTAACGGCAGGTAGTGACAGATGGCGCACCTGAGGGGAACCCTCGCGTCGCTGCCAGTGTGCCGGCCTGGGCCAAGGCCTGGGCGGCGCCGCGCCGCGTGTTCACGCCGATACATTTCGCCGCCCAAGTTTGCCCAAAATTTCCCTTGTCTCGACAAGGTCCCGCAAGGTCTGCAAGTTTTGAGGACGGCGCCGCGCCACGCCGCGCCACGCCGCGCCACGCCCTCCCGGGCAACAAGAAGACACCGATGCGGAACCCCGTCGGGGCGGTCCGGGGTTCGAACCCCCGGCCCGCCCCGGACGCGGCTCGCCCCAGGCACAACTTGGATGAATTACAACTTTATCAATTTTTACGATAGGTTTCATCCACCTCTCCGCCGGGCCAAAATAAACAAGCCGCGCGGGGAAGGCCTTCGGTGCGTTGACGAATAAATATCCCCTCCAGTGGCGTGGCGGCCCCGAAAGTTGACTCCGAGAGGCGTCGTATTTATCGAAAGGTGTGAGGTGTGCCCGGGCCGAGCCAGGCGGGGCGCCGAGGCCTTGATCCGCTCTTAATGGAGGAAGCGTGTGCAGCCGCGAGCACGTATGCGGCCGCGGCCGTGCGAGCTGTGTGTGTGTGTGTGTGTGTGTGTGTGTGTGTGTGTGTGTGTGTGTGTGTGTGTGTGTGTGTGTGTGTGTGAGGGAGGGGTGCGGAAGGAACCACATCCCATCGAGGAGGGAAGAATGTCTGGGGAATGCGACCTCGATGTGCTCGAGGCGCGCCCCGCCCGTCCCCGCCGCACCTTCGCCATGGTCCTCGCCGCGCCCCGCCCCGCCCCGCCCCGCCCCGCCCCGCCCCGCCGCCATCCCTGCAGGCTCAATGCTGCCGGTCCTAATGGTTTGGCTGCTGAGTTCCCTTCGCAGTGTGAAAGCGGCAGTCGCGAAACGGTGTTGCGTCGCCAAGTGATTCAGACACACTGCAGTGCGAAAACAAACAGAGAAGCAGAAAACTTGCTCAGGATGTTGTTTTATTCTTTTTTTCGAAAGCGGAATTATTTTGCAAGGGTTGTAAACCCTCATATTTAACTTCTACTCTCTCTGAAAAAAAAAAAAGAAACTGTGGAAAAAATAATGCGTTTTCGCGCTTGAAGAAACTCAGACGCGAAAAAAAGGGGCAAAGACTGAGGGGGTTTGGTCCAGCTTATCTTGGGATTCTGACAGCAGGTGCCGTGCCGCCGCGTTCGTCCAGGCAGGGCAAGGCAGGGCGAGGCAAGGCGCCCTGCTGTAGGCCAGCCAGCCAGGCAGACGCAGACCAGCTGCAGAGGTCTCCAATTTCTGTCTCGGCCCAAATCGAGGCCCGCGCTGGCCGGGCCTGGCCGGGCCTGGCCGGGCCGTCCCGCTGGGCCCCGGAACTGGCCGGCCGGACACTAATCCGGCCGAGTCCGAGGTGGTCCGGGTCCGGGGGCCGAGGTCCGGGGGCAAGAGGCCCCGAAAACGGCGCGGCTGGCCGGGGGCCGAGCCGTACGCCGCAGAGCCGCGGCACGAAATCGAAGGCAGCGAATCGATGGGCTGCGAATAGGGCTTCGTGGTGGGCAATTATCGCACAGGGCGTCCCGGTACACTGCCCGGCAACAATAACAACAACAACAACAACAACAACAAAACGGACATTTGGTTGCCCTGCGCCACTCTTCACCACATCCACGCTGTTCCATCGTTTCTCAGCCTTGTCCCAATTTAAATTTTATCGACGGTTTTCTTTTTTTTTTGTTTCAGGTGAGTGTGGCTGAAAAAGTTTTTCTCTGTGATGGAAAAAATACTCGTGTTGCTGCCCCAGAAGGTACTGTTGATCGACACACTGCATACTCCATATGGCGCCCTGCCGCACAGTCTGGAATCGGGGCGTTTTGCTTTTGCCAGCCAGCTGGAGCTCCAACGCCCTTTATTAAAATTTTTTGTTTTTATTCACTTCTTTTGGTGTGTTGGCCTTTGGAGTTGAGGAGTTGAACCGATGTGGATTCATTCGTGTGTGTGTGTGACCTTTGTGCTTGTTTTTCGTCACGCGCCGCACAGACACTAACACACTTGTGCTGTGCTACACGCGCACACAAACTATTGATCTCTACGTAAAATTAAAAGAGGCAGTCCGAAAGTGGTTCGGGCCGGGTATGTAGTCGCGGCATCTGCCTCGTTCTCTTCCAGTGTGTCGACGCCCCCCCCCCCCACTCCTCACGGATGGCTGGTCGTCAGCGCTCCAAATTCGCCGCCGCAGAATAGATATACAACAGCCGATTCGAATTGTAAATTCGCGGCGCACGCGATGTAAGTGAATACTTGGCGCGTGTGCGTGTGCGCTGTAAAAAAATAGGGGGGGATTTTTTTTCCCCATCTCTTTTCGCCGCGCGTGCGGGACGGGACGACAGCGTGAGAGGGGAGTCGGGTTCGAACCGCGCTCTCTGGCGTCCACTTGCTAAAATGTATGCATGCGGACGAGGCTGAAATTGAAAACCGGCGGCGGTGGCATCGCGCGGCGGCAGCCCCGTCCACTGCCGGCCGCGCCTGCTGGCTGCGAGTCAAGGCGAGCGTCCCTCGTCACCTTGTCAAAGTGTCGCGTGGCGATTGGCTGAAGCGGAGGCAGTGGCGCTGCGACTCCATTGCAGAATACATTGCCATTCCTGTCAACAGGAGGAGAGCAGCCTCGGTTCCTCTTCCACTCTCTCTATGCCGTCACTCGAACTCGGTTTTGGTGGGGGCGACGGTACACGGGTTCGAAATGCCACGTAGCCCAATTCCTACGAAAAATTAAGTACTCTCTTCGTAAAACCGTCCAGCGAAGAAAAAATCAACTAAATTTCAGTCTATATGTATGATTTAAATTTTTAAGTCGCTACCGATACAGATTTTTTTTTAAAACAGTAGTGTCTGCACCCAAAATCGAAAGGCGGTACACATGGTGTTACGAAGGCGGTATTCGTTTCACCGCCTTCCAAGTGTGGTACAAAAATTACCGCCCATTGAAGGCGGTAAAATTACCACCTTTCACCGCTGTACCGCCTTAATTTTCCCTCCAAACGGAACATTCAAGGCGATAAAACTGTGGAAGGTGGTAATTTACCGCCTTCAATGGGCGGTAAAACGAATGCCTCACTTGGAAAGGCAGTAAAACGAATACCGCCCTCGATTGTGGAAATTTTACCATCTTTGGGTTTTGTGTGTGATGTTGCTGCGCTCAGTCCTGCCCCCATGGGCGTGGCCGGGTCCATCCGCTGTCCCGTTTCGTTTCGTCCTCCGAGCAACAGCGTGCCGGCCGTGCCGGTGTTTACACTGTAGCCCCCCCCCCCCCGAAAATGTTGACTCCGCCGACCTGATGGAGTGAGATGCACCCGAGCGAAATCATTTGGTCCGTGACCTTCGCCCAATTTTCCGCCCAGACGGTGCTCTTCCGTCAACCGCCCTCTGTTCCGCTCGCGCCGCTGCGCCGGTCTGGCGTCTGGCGCGGTGCGGCGCGGTGCGAGGGAAACGGGGGCGGGGCACATAAAAAAAAGTTGTGCTGAAATCCGACCTCGGGGGAAATCAATGTTACGGAGCTGCGGGCCCTTCATACACATGAGAGAGCGCTGTGCGGTGCGGCGAAAGATTCTTTATGCGCGGGCCCGGGGGTGCGAGGGGGATGGCACGATTAGGGGCAGGGGGTGGGGGGGGGAGGGGGAGAGAGGAGAGTCTGCCTGACAAGCTCCAGCACCTCCTGTCGCCACGTCGGCTGCGTCGGCCTCAAGGACTTTGAATCGGGGAGTCGCTTGTTTATTTCTTTGTGTCTTTCCTCCCCCGAAAAGTCCCTGCCAGCCTCGCGCGCGTGTGAAAGGATTTCCCGAAAAAGGGTGATTTTTACCGCGACGCGCAGTGGGCCAGACGACCGGTGAAGGCGGCCAAAACTGTAGACGTTTTTGAGCTCCAGAGTCGCTAAACAGGACTCGAACCGAACGTGTGACCCCACCAATGGATTGCTCCCCGAACGAGGAATCCATTGGTGGGGTCACACCTTCGGTTCGAGTCCTGTTTAGCGACTCTGGAGCTCAAAACGCGACCGGGGGTTTGGCCGCCCCCACCGGTCTTCTGGCCCACTGTGCGACGCCGCCTCTGTACACCTGCGTCCGCGGGTCCACGGCTGCGCCACTGTATGCCCACGGGTCCACGCCCAGGGCCCCGTCGCGCCTTCTGTGGACGGACGTACGGACGTCCCATTAGCCCGAACGCAGCGCGCGTGGACTCGACGCCCGGACACCCCGCGGCTGTTGACGGAATGAAATAAACAAGAAGTTTCGTCATTTCTCGCCGTCCCTTTTATGACGTACTTATGAATATTACCAAACACACATGTACATGCTGGACACGGGGAGGGGAGGGGGCAGGACGCTGGGTCCGGGGGACGGGAACAGGACTTCAGCCCTTACTACTGTGTTGCGACGTTTGTCAAAATTTCGACAAATTTTGAAGGAAAGCGGTTCTTTGCGTTGGACTGGGTACCGCCTTTGGACGCAGTGGCCGCCCAAAGTCAGCTCATTTCACAAGCTTCTCTATCTGCAATTTTCTTCTTCACGGCTGTCCTTTTCACAGTGTACTGAGCGCTTTTCCGGTGTCCCTGGTAATGGCCACTGTGCCGCCGTAGACTGAGGAAGCGCGCCAGGCCGAATAATTGGCCGGGATTGGCTGGCGGCCTGCCTGCCTGCGGACCGACTCGTCGCTCTGTCTCTCTCGCACTCACGGGGCGCCCCGCGTGGGTGCGAGAGAGACAGAGCGAGACTCCCGGAGTCTTGGCTGCCAGGCGGGCTGCGTGCGCACTTGTCCCCACGGCTTTGCCGCGCCAAGGATCAGGCGGCCGCGGATTGGGGGTGACGCTCATCTAATGAAGAGGGAGAGGGGGGGGGGGCGCTTTCGCGTTCGGTGCAGCGGCAGTAGGTCGCTGGGTAAACTTGTTTTTTCTCCTGCGGGAACGAAAAGAGTGGGGGCGCACAGTGGGCCAGAAGACCGCTGAAGGCGGCCGAAACCCTAGACGCGTTTTGAGCTCCAGAGTCGCTAGACAGGACTCGAACCGCACGTGTGACCCCACCAATGGATTCCTCGTTCGGAGAGCAATCCATTGGTGGGGTCACACGTTCGGTTCGAGTCCCTCTGAGCGTGTGGTTGTCAGTGGTACAGCATCATAGGACCCCTCAGGGGACTCTGGTCGGCTCGAATCAGAGTCTTGAACCGCTGCCGTAGTCGTGTCGCTAACGCGCATGGTGAGGGCGGTTTCGCGAAAATTTTGGCAAGCGAGACATTTGTCCGGCAGTGTAAAGTCGGTTTGCAGGTGCGCTGCGAGGCGCGTCGCGAGCAGCTGCCGCCGCGGAGCGTTACCCCGGATCCCCCTGGGTCTGGGTCTGCGGCTGGCACGGCACCAGGGGCGGGGCGGGGCGGGGCGGGGCGGGGCGGGGCGGGGCGGGGCGGGGCGGGGCGGGGCGCTGCCGAGTCTGGCCGGTGTCAGTCACGCCGCGTCCCTGGAGCCCCTTCATTGCTGGCATCATCTTCGGGCCGCGGGGACCCGTCGTGGTCAGTGAGCCCCGCCCCGGCGGCCCCGGCGTACAGTCACAGCCAAAAGCCATCCCGATGTAATTGCTTTCCTTAATTAACGAGAGCGGAGTGGGGCAGTTGGCGGTAATCTCAGGCCGCGCTGCTCGTCCACCTGGCTCCCCCCCCTCTTCATTGGGTATGCCCTGGTACTGAGGTGACGCGATGAAGGCGACGCGTCTTGCGTTATATTTAACGCATGGTGAACTAAGGGAAAGTTTAGTTGTGCCGAAACTGTTTGCAAACTTCAAGTCAACATGAGTTCATTTTTTGGATGTTTTCGAGTGTGCTCACGGGAGGGAGTCCGGAGAGAATAGACGGGGCGATCCGGAGTACAATGCACCGCTGGAAGCGCTGGAAGCATGCCACGGCGACGGTCTTGCAGTGCAGCAGCGCAAGGCAGCACAGTGGGCCAGCAGACCGGTGGAGGCGGCCGAAACTCCGGACGCGTTTTGAGCTCCAGAGTCGCTAAATGGGACTCGAACCGAACGTGTGACCCCACCAATGGATTGCTCTCCGAACGAGGAATCCATTGGTGGGGTCACACGTTCGGTTCGAGGCCTGTTTAGCGACTTTGGAGCTCAAAACGCGTCTAGAGTTTTGACCGCCTCCACCGGTCCTCTGGCCCACTGTAGGCAGCCCAGGGCCTCACTGTCTCCGTCTCTTCGAGACGCCCTCCTCGTCGCACCCTCGTAAAAACGTTAAATTAAATTTTATAAAATTTTTGTTAAAGTTTTGTTAAGAGTAATCAACTTTTAATTAAATCGTCTACTTTAATTAAACTTCTTTTGTTAAATTGCTGTGTTTAACAAAAATTTATTAGTTGGATTTATTAAAAAAATGATCTAACAAAATTTAATTTGAACCTCACATTAATGTTTGTTAAAAATATTTCTTTATTAAACTCGTTTGTAATTAACTTTAACAACATTGGACGGTCTTGTTAAGTTTAGTTCGGTGTTTAATTTGAGTTTGTTACGGATGTTCCTAAATTAAAGACTTCTTTGATTAAAGTGAACACTTGCCCTGGATTAAGTTAACGGATTATGTTACGATCTAATTTAATCATGTCAATAAGTTTAGAGGCTTGTCTTCGTGAACAGCGTGAATTCAACGGGACAAAAGCGAGGAAAGGGACTAGCTTCCATTAGTTGAGCATCAACATCAAGCACGCGCTTTTCAAGGCAATTAACACGATTATGTTAAGTCAGTCCTATGAATGCAAGATTTAATTAAATTTAATAAAAACTTGTATGCCGCTAGATGGCGCTGCCGTCTACTTCAATCCCTTAGCTCGCGGAGATCACTAGCATAGCCGCTAGCATAAGGTGCGCAGGCGGATCCTTCTGAACCAGTCGCGCTCAGGGGAGTCCGATCTCCTAATTTTTGACTTGGTTCCTCTAGGCAGGTGTCTAGGGGGATCTGACCCGGCCTGAGGGTCTCTGTCGAACATCCATCCGAAATTATCGAACCAGTTCAAACGTTGCCCGATTTTAATCAAAACTTCTTTAATTAAATTACTTTAACTTTAACAAGGGATTTTATTAAAAGATTTTAATTAAAACCGAAAAATTGAATTAAAACTTGTTAATTTTAACAATATTTAACTAGTTTTTGTTAACGGAAAGAGCCTATGACGTGCTACCTGGATGCATTATTGGTAGCTGCTTCACCAATCTGGCCTTATTAACGGGCCCTTAACAAAAGTTAATAAGAAACTTCATTAAAGTTAATTAAATTTTATAAAACTGGTATTTGTTAAATATTAATGAAAACTTAATAAAGTTTTAATATAACATTTATTAAATTTAATTAAGGCCATTTTACGAGGGCACTCCTCGTCCTGCCGGACACATCCCGGACAGAGATAAGGCGAAGCGCTCTGCGGGTTTAGCCCAGAGATGCACTTCGCCCCCCCTCCCCCTTCTGCCATTTTCCTCTCCCCCCACACCCCCGCTCCCGCTTTATCTGTTATCCCAACTGTGGCGAGAACTCTTTCGCCACGCGGGACGCAATGACAATTTTCAATGCTAACGTCAGCGCGGATTAACCCCCACGATGTCCGCCCCCACACATTTTGGCAAGTCGACTGAGCATTTTGTTTTTTTGGGGGTCTTTTTGTGGCGGGGTTGTTTTCAAGCAGTTATAGGTCGTCAGCTGCGGCCACAGCATTCCTTTCGCCCTAGTCTTCTCAAAATGTTCATGTACACTGATTACTGAATGTCAAAAAGGCAAAATTGCTGACTTTCGGCATCAAAACAAGGTGTTGTTAGCGGCGGCGTTCGATGTGGGGCGAATGGCTGCTCTACACGGTGCTGTGCGTGCCGCCACACTGTCTTGACCGACTTGCAGTGCGGGCCCCGCGTAGGTCGATAGTCTGCATTCGTAGAGACAGAAGGACCGGCCTTAATGGCTCTATTTCGGCTTGGCCCGGAGCCCCCGGACTTCCCTATCTGCATTTGACGGCCGGATTGCACGGGCTGTCCGAGCTGGGGCTCGAGCCCCGAGCCGGGGCCGCACAGTGGGCCAGAAGACCGGTGGAGGCGGCCAAAATACCGGATGCGTTTTGAGCTCCTCAGTCGCTGAATGGGACTCGAACCGACCGCGTGACCCCACTAATGGACTGCTCTCCGAACGAGCAATCCATTGGTGTGGTCACACGTTTGTTTCGAGGCCCGCTTAGCGACGCTCGAGCTCAAAAGCGTCTAGGGTTTTGGCCGCCTCCGCCGGTCTTCTGGCCCACTGTGCTAGGCCGCCCTTCGGCTGTAGGTCGTTAGCTGGTAATTAGAGGCCTTCTAATGACGTCATTGTACGCGGAGATGGATCGCGCGGTCCCGCCTCCAAGCACTGCCACTGGCCGCGTCGACAGCCTGACTTACTCGGCCTGGCCGGACGCAACCCCGCGGCTTGCGTGCATCGCGCGGTCCCACAGATCTGTCTCTCTCGCACTCGGGCAGTGTGCCGGAAGGGTGCGAGAGAGTGCCGGCTGCAGAATCGCTCGGCAAGGCAGTGCCAGAGACAGCCGGAAATCCACCGGGATGCTCCCCGCTGCCCTCCGAACTCGCTTTGACTTTGCGCGTGCACTGCTAGGACGCGTGCACTGCTAGTGCCGGCCGAAGGCATCGTGACGAAAACTGCTTTTATTCGGGCAGTTGCTCCGACCGTGGGCGACCGCGGTGGCGGCGCGGCGCGCTGCGGTAGGCCTGAGTGCGGAACGATGTGAGACCTGCGGCTTTGCGGTTTGCACAGTGGCGAGGGGGGGGGGGGGGGGCTCGGGGCGTTGGTTGCACTTTCAGTTCATGGTGTCGAAACGGGAAGCTGCGTGGTCGATCCTCGGCGCAAGATCAGGGACGCGTCGTGGTGCACCGCCAAACTTCTGGACGCCACTGCTAGTGTAAATGCACGAAAAAAAGTTCCCCTCCACTAGTATTTTATTTGGGCCGTGTCCTGGCTCTCCGTCCGTTGTTTCTATTTTTTTTCGTTCGCATCGAGAGGCATAGTGTGTGTGCAAAAAGGGGGCGGGTAAAGGACAGGGCGCAGGGCGGGCTGCAGCGCGGCTGCATTAAAATTAAAGGCCCAATTGGGCCGGGCCAGTCCGTCCATTTAAATGCCGCCCGGCCTGCCCGGCCTACAGTGTGGCCGAACTGGGCGCGTCGGCTCGCACAGTGGGCCAGAAGACCGGTGGAGGCGGCCAAACCTCTAGACGCGTTTTGAGCTCCAGAGTCGCTAAATGGGACTCGAACCGAACGTGTGACCCCACCAATAGATTTCTCGTTCGGAGAGCAATCCATTGGTGGGGTCACACGTTCGGTTCAAGTCTCATTCAGCGACTCTGGAGCTCAAAACGCGTCTGGTGTTTCGGCCGCCTCCACCGGCCCTCTGGCCCACTGTGCTTCGGGCCGCTCTGTATACAGGCTGCACTCCCTCGCCTCGGGCTGGGCTGGCCGGGCCCTGCAGCCTTACAGCCCTACACCTCGTGCACTTGGACCCCTCGCCTCGTCTCGCTCTTTGCCCGTTTCCCTCTCGGGCCTTTCCAGCGGCCGGGTTTACTGCCGGCCGGCCTAACGACACCGGGGAAAATGAAAAAGGAAAAGAAAGAGGGAAAGAAACTATTAAGGGGTTGGTATTTGAACCGCCGCAGGAAGTGTGGGTGAGGTGTCGGTGCAGGCGGCACGTCGGAGGGTAACCAACGGGACGGGGGACTTTTTTTTCCCACCCTGTTTCAACACGCGTGGTCCACTCGTGAGTTCGCACCGCCAAATTATAAATATTGCCGGTGCAAGAAACCATATTCCGGCACTGTATCATTACCGTCTCTGTTGTCGTGCATCAACATTAAAACGGGCACCGGCGTTGTCACTGCTCTCCACCGCGGCCCTAGATTCGGTTGCACCGGCCACTCACATTTGTTGGTAAAGTGAGTTCCTCGGCATAATAACGGAAAAGGCATCTGTAATTTAAATGGAACCGCCGCGGTGTACTGTCTACGCCACTTTGAGGTGGGAAGGTGCCTCAACTTTCCAGTCAGTTTCAGTGGCCAGGCGGGCCAGCCGGCCAGGCCATCAGTCTGATGAACGCCAACCACGTCAGGAGCAGTAACACAACGCCAGCGACCACCAAAGCCGCGGGCGGGAGAAAATGGAAATGTTTGTAAATTAACTTGCAAATGTGTGTCGCCGGCGCGCGCGCCGCGCTGTCACTGCGTCGGTCTGGCCGGGCCCGGTGTTGCTGGCTCCGGGGGCACACCGTCGGCACACCGGCCGGCTGAAGTGGCGAATCAACTGGAAAAAGATGTCGATGCACTGCTTTTTCCTCACGGCGTTTCGTGGATTTTTCCCCTCTTTTTCCCCCCTACTGACCTCTCACATTCATAAGTGTTGAACCAGTGAAAATGGTTTTCGGGTGTGGTCCAGCCAGTCCGAGTGGGACTCGACCAATGGCAGAGCGCGTGTGAGTGAAGTGCGGCTCAGACACAAGTGGAAAAAGAACGTGGTTTTTTTTAGGGGGGGGGGCAGTCGCGATGGGCATTTATTCATAAGTCGGGGAGGCGCTGTGTGTGCATTCATCAATATTTTCACGCGTCTAGACGAGAATCGGCTTTTTTCCTCGCTCCCCCTTTCTCACCCGTTATTCATTGGGAGAATCCTCTCTCCTGATCGGATCAGCGTACCTTGCCATTCATAGCTTTGCGTCGCTTTCGCGTCGCTCTGCGCATTTTGCTTCCCTCGTCCCCGTCGCGCTGGGGTTATCTTTAGCGGCTCAGACGGACGTTAATTAAGTCCTCGGACTTTCTAACGGGCCCCCGGCCGTAGTGACGCGTCGCGGAGAGGACTCTGACGGGGAGCCGACCCTTCGGGTTTGTGTAAGCTGGGGATTGAGGTACCGCATGTAGGTGAGGAGCTCAACCGTGATCAGGCCAAAGTAGGTTCTTCAACTGCTGACGAAGCGAAGCCACTACTTCCTCTTGACAGCAAACCCCTCAGGAAAATAGCGTTTGTCGGAAACGCTTAGGATTTAATTTGAGCGTTCTGGTGCCTTTTGGTCCGCGCAGTCCTCCGGATAGTCCAGCAGCTGGACTGCGCGGTGGTGGCCGGAGCAGCCGCCTCGCTCTGCCAGCCCGGCCGGACAACCGACTTCGATTGATCCGTCCGAACGTCAGCGAAACGAACGCGCCACTATCTCCTCCAGACGCCTTTCTCCTGCATCCGGTCCGCTCTCCGTCCACCAACCATCCCTAATCCCGCCTCGTGGGCTGAGCCCCGCAGCCCCGCAGCCTCGCCCGGGGGCGAAATAAAACGCTTAAAGTTTTACGAATTACCACCATGACGCCCCTGGGACGCGCTCGCTCGTGGCGTTTTAGGATCACTGGCATCCAGCTGCTGCTGGCAATGGCATCCTGCGCATCACCCGCTCTCTCTCTCTTTCTCTCTCTCTCTCTCTCTCTCTCTCTCTCTCTCTCTCTCTCTCTCTCTCTCTCTCTCCCTTTCTGTGTGTCAGGTGTGAGTGTGTGTGAAAAAGCGAGACAAAGAGAGAAACAGAGAGAGAGAGAGAGAGAGAGAGAGAGAGAGAGAGAGAGAGAGAGAGAGAGAGAGAGAGAGAGAGAGAGAGAGGGGAGAAAGAGAGAGAGAGAGAGAGAGGAGAGAGAGGCGGCAGGCCGGAATCGGTGGGCACAGGAACCCTTTTGAATGGTGCCGATCTCTCTTCCGGCCGTGGGCAAGCCCTGGGTATGGAAGAACACGGGCCGGCCGGCCTGCATAGCCGCCGCCCCCGTTCTGCAGACTGATTCCGAGAGTCGCTTTCGTCGCTGTGTCTCTCTCGCACCTGTACGGGACGCCCCACGAGTGCGAGAGAGACAGAGCGACTCCCGGAATCAGCCTGCTGGCCGTTCCGGGTCCGCTTCCCGTCCAGGCCTTCCGCCCACGCTTCACCTTGGCTTCGCTGGCTTCGCTGGCTTCGCTTGGCGGTGTCTGGGTCGAGGCGGCCCGGGGGGTCGCCGATAAATGATTAATCGGGGTTCGAAGCGAGCGCGGCCGCGCGGCGGCCGACGTGCACAGCCTGTCCTTGTTTTCCAGGTCGGGGTTGGCCGGCGAGCGCTGCTGCAGACCGCCGGAAATTTGACGTCGGATCGACGCGAGCTCGATCTCGACAGCGATTCTTGCTGCGGCGTGTTACCGAGTTGGAATTGTTGTCCGACTCTCGGCCTGTCCGGCCGGTTCGTTCCTTGAAAGTTCCCCGGGTTGAATCGCATTCTTCCTTGATTGTGGGCAATGACGCTGCACGCTGCAGGGGCTGCGGTGGGTCGGCAGGCCCCATCCCCGAGGTTGTGGGCAAGGTGGAGCTGCCCCGCGGGCTGCAGGGGCTTGGCGGTGAGGCCGTCCCGGCGCCCACTGTGAGCCCCATCGAGGTGCGGCAGTGGGCTGGCGGGGGGCTGGCGGTGAGGCGGCGGTCCGGCGCCCCTGCTGCAGCTCATTTACAGTGGACCTCCAATGGCCTAGCCTAGGCCGCCAGCCGGGCCGGGGATCGGTCGGGGTGTCACCCAGGGGGTGACTTGGGTGGGGGTCCTGTCGTGAATCCTGCCGTGGCTCTGGGGAGGAATAGAATGGGGTGGGATGAATGGGCTGGCGAGTGCACGGGAGTGGTAGGCTCGTCTCTGCCAAGCGGCGAAGGGGAGGGGGCAGTGCCTCTATTTGACCGTGCTCCCCCCCCCCGCCTCGACAAAGATCCTGATGAGTCGGCACCGCCGGACCGGACCACTCCCGACTAGCCAGCATCAGAATAACAGTCGCAGTGGGCAGCATTCGGAAAAGTGCAAAACGAAAAACTTGTCAGTAAAATGTGTAAAAAAAAACCTGGCCCCTTCAAGTATTTTTGCAGCGTTTTGCAGCAGGCGACGCGGGATTGCCAAAGCGCGCTGCTGCGGAACCGAAGATAATGTTCATTTTCCGTATAAATCATTAGCTGGCATCGCGGGACGTGCCGCGCCGTGCCGAGCCGTGCCGAGCCGTGCCGCTGGGCCGTGGGGGCGGAGGGCGGCGACAAGCCCTTATCAAAATTGAATCATTTCGGACGAAAGAAAAAGGGTCAAAGAAGAGGGATGGCCCGATACAGCGCGGTTTCATCATGGCGCCCCACTTGTCATTGTCTCGGCCAGATGGGCGGGCAGTGTGTGTGCAGCGCCGGCAGCGCCACCAGTGCATCGGGCTGCAGGCCAAAGAGGAAAGGGCTACGTGGAGGCGATGCAGTCAACAACCTTGATTACTGGGCAACGTTTGCGCATTTACTCCTACGTACCAGGACAAAACCATCAGAAATTCATCCAAAAAAAGAAATTCTTGAATTTAAAAAAATTCTTGTTTTGTTTTCAAAAAAAAAAAATTACCCCAATTTTTTTTCTTTTATGCAAAATTTTTTTGCTGTGTTCCTCAGCCATTTTTTCTCCTATAAAAACCAAGAAAATTAAAAGTCAGGAAGCCATTTTTCTGCTTGTATTTCAGGGCTTGAAGAAAAAAAAAAAAGATTTTTCAAAGTATTTAGAGCGAACTGAAATTTTTTAGTAATTTACTAAACAATCCTACCTCCTCCGAGGTGTGCAGCAGCAGTTCTGCTTCTGAAGGCTCCGGTGACGGCCGAATCCGCGGGTGTTAGTTAGGTTCTCGGAGATGGAATCCCCTCCGAAAATCCGAGGACGATGCAGATTTGCCCCGGCGCCCCCCGGGGCTATGTACTGAGTGCGGACAAGTTTCGGACCGGAACCCATTTTCTCGGCGCCCGCTTCTCCGCCGGAACGTTTGGTTAGGCACGATTCGGAAAGAAATTGACTTTGCAAGCGCTGCGGTTCGGGGAGGGGGGGGGAGGGGGGGGCAAGGGCCTGCCCACGACTTTGTTTCTTTTCCGGACAGTTTGTTGCCGCGGGCTCCAGGCAGGCCTCCGGGCTCCAGCCGATTCACTCGGGAGACAAACTGGCGCGTGCCGCTCACGCTCGGCGTGGGCCGTGCCGACCAAACTTTGAAACAAGGCGGTGCCGCGAACGCGTGCGAGTGTGTGTGTGTGCGTGACCGTGTGTGCGTGAGGAGATAAAGGGAAACGCGGGAAAATTTGAAACACTCGCACTGAGATTCAACGCCGCCCCGCAAAAGGCGGCGGCCGGATTTTCCGTGTCCCCTTAAACGCCGTAGGTCTTAAATACTCCGGGGGCCCACGACCGTTGCGCACAGTGTTTGTAGGTGAGACTGTGTGTCCTGGGGAACGGCCCGGCCCGGGCCACCCACCATTCCCTTAAAATCGGAGTTTGGGTAAGGCCCCGGGACCAAAGCTGTTTACAGGATTTTCCGAGTTTTTTCAACATGCACCCGGGGGCCGGTTTTTTGAGCGGTGTTGTTACTGCGCTGACGACGTTTCGGCGCGTGTGTGTGTGTTTCTGAAGGGGCCCCCAACGTTTTGCGGGTGTTTCCACAGGCGGCCAAAACCCCGAGTTTTCTGCGGTTTTGGGCCAGGCCGGGGGGGGGCCCTGCCGCGTGCCGGTGTGTGTGGGACATTGCGGCCCGGTGTTTTAAAGAGGCGGGCCCCCCAGGGCCTGCGGTCCCGGCATGGCCAAAGGCCGGGCTGGGACACGGCGAATTGAAAGAGGCGCAATGCGCCCTGCGGTGGGCCAGCCAGGCTGCCCGGCTGGCCGGCCGGGAAAGGGGCCCGCCCGTGTCGTGTTATCGGGCAGCCTGGACAGCAAAACACGGCGGGTACCTCGCCGCGACAAAAACAAGCGCCGAAGGCGTGGACCTACCCTTTTCACCACAAAAGCCTTCTTCTTCTTACTCTAGCTCCATTGTATTTATAGTACAAGAAACACACACACACACACACACACACACACACACACACACACACACACACAAGGGCCGAAGGGACCTTTCTCCGGTTTCATGTTGTTGTTTTTTTTCTGGACACGTTTATCGCGTGGCGATTACGACTCGCGGACTTCCCAGGCCTTCGGGCTGCTTTTGGCACGGACTGTACTGGGGCATTCTGCGGGGCGCGTCTAGGGGAGGCTGGGCTGGCCGGGTCGGCAGAGTGGGCTATCACTTGAAATCACCCATCAATCCCAAAGCAAACAGCGGTTGATAAACTGTGGCCGTTCGCCCCCGACCGCCAGACGAGGCCGAGCCACCAGGCCCTGGCCCTGCCCCGCCATGCGTCGGCGACGTTTCGGTGGCTTGTTGATGTCCCGAAGCGCGCAGACCGCTCATCCGGAGATAAAGGAGGCGGGACGTTGATGGAGGGCGCTGGAATGCGTTAATCCCGGTGCCTCGGAAAATCCCTTTTTATTATTTTCTTCGAGGGAAAGCGCACCGTGCTGTGGAGACGGGTTTTCCACCGCCGCCTCTTCTTGTTCTCAAGTGACATGTCACCTCAATCACACATTGTGTGATATGGCTTTGTATACTCTCCTCGAGTGTACGAGCAGAAAGATGTATCTGTGCAGATGTGAATTTTTTCACCGCTCAAAAGTTGGCAATTCTTTGATGTTTTTCGAGTTTTTGACGTCCAGCCGAGTATGATAATTTTTGATTGTGTTTTTTGCATTTTTTTTTCCAAGACAAAAGGCGGCTGACAGAACGTGCCGCGCGCGGCCGCGCGGTGCCTCGAGACGGGCCGAACGAACAAACGGACACACCATAAAAAGGCGCAGAGACACGAAGCTCATCGCTCCTCTTTGCATCACTCCGGCGGCCCGAAACTCCGGGGAACTCCGGGCAGGGCGACTCCGTGAGGGTAACCTACTTGCCCGGAGGCATCCCGGTGCATTTGTCCGAGTCGGGCGGGTTGCCCTCCGCCAGCTCTCGGCCATCGCACCGTCCCACGGTGGGCCAGAAGACCGGTGGAGGCGGACAAAACTCTAGACGCGATTTGAGCTCCAGAGTCGCTAAATGGGACTCGAACCGCACGTGTGACCCCACCAATGGATTGCTCTCCGAACGAGGAATCCATTGGTGGGGTCACACGTGCGGTTCGAGTCCCATTTAGCGACTCTGGAGCTCAAAACGCGTCTGGAATTTTGGCCGCTTCCGCCGCTCTGCTGGCCCACTGTGCGTCCCCGGGCCACTTGATCGGACTGACCCGCTCTCTGCTCGTCTCCGCTGTTTTTACTGGCGTCGTATAGCAGCTACGATTTGTCCTCCAATGACTCGAGAGTAAACCGTGATCGATCCGCTCCGCCAGCGCCTCGGTGACGCGGGGGGATAGCGGCGGCCGTCGTAACAAACGTGACACTTCCTCGTCGAACTGCCTTCACCACTCCACTGACAGGATTACCGCCGCCTCTGTGCGTCAGGCTGCCGAGTGGCGCGGCAGAGCTCATTGACAGCTCGGGTCGGCATCGCACTGCACTTTGAGAAATCACAGAGTGGCTTGTGCTCGGCGGTCCCCTTTGCGAGATGTGGGTCAAATTATCGGGTGCAGGCAGGCCGGGCAGGTGGGCCGTGGCTTGGCCGCTTGGCAGTGGCGTTGCCTGCCCACCCCACTGCAGGCGCTGCATGCAATGGGAGCAATGGGCCGAGCGTTAATTCGGGGCTGTGCAATCAAAAGGGAAGTCGAGGGAGAATGCTAAGTGATTCGAATTGATTGTCGGCAGGCAGGGCCAGGCAGGGCCAGGCAGGGCCAGGCAGGCCGTCCGCGGCCGCGTCTTCCTTCAGCACAAAGGTCCCTTTTCCCCTCCTCTCTGGCCATCAGCGTGGCGCACAGTGGGCCAGAAGACCGGCGGAGGCGGCCAAAACTCTAGACGCGTTTTGAGCTCCAGAGTCGCTAAGCAGGACTCGAACCAAACGTGTGACCCCACCGATAGATTCCTCGTCCGGAGAGCAATCCATTGGTGGGGTCACACGTTCGGTTCGAGTCCCATTTAGCGACGCTGGAGCTCAAAACGCGTCTAGAGTTTTGGCCGCCTCCACCGGTCTTCTGGCCCACTGTGCGCCGCTGAGACGGCCTTCCTCCGAGCGATTTTCCTCTGCGGCGATACTCTCCAGACAGACGTGTGGTGAGATTAGCGAGTCGAGGCGGCAAGCCTCGCAGGGACAAGAGGAGTCGTGGACGTCTCGGTGCGCGGCATCAAGAATTAAAGTGAGGGGACGACGAAACTTCCCCGAAGACTGAAAGTTTCCGTAACTTGTTTAGTGTCGACTTTCGAGTGGGGCCGGTAATGAAGACCTCGATGTGCGTCAGTACGTCGCTGGCCAGTGGGAAACAGTCGGCTCGAAGTATGTGTCTACCGGGCGTCTCAAATCGGCAAGGTGAGTCCTTTTTTCCGGTTGCCCTTGTGAGACTTTGGGTCTAGAGACGGCCCCTTCGGTTACCTTCCCCTTCGGAAGTCGTCGTGTATTTTTTCCTCCCTCTGATTGTTGGCGTCCATTTCCGTTCCGACATTCAGAGAGCGGCTCATTTTTGCCCCCCCCCCCTCCCCGCCGCTCGTACATCTTGCTCTTATCATTGTTGGCGTTTCCCCTCCGGCTCTGCATCTGCCGCGCATCTGCCCGTCGATCTCCTACTTCTTATTTACGTTGGCGGCAGCGGCATCCTGCTCCCATTTTCTCCGGGTTTTTGTGCCCCGCGCTCCGCGCTCCGCCCGCGGCCGCGCTGGCAACAGGAATCCCCCTTAGCAGTGCCTATTACGCGTGTCTCGTCGCCTAGTTAGCCGCGTTGCCCGCGACGCGCTGTCGGGGTTCTTGGCACCTTGCTTATCCTCCACGGCACGCTGCTTTTTGGCCAAAGGGCTCGAAATTCCGCTGGTAGATGCGCGTCAACTGAAAGAAATTTGTCTGAACGCTGACAAAGCCATTTTCTTTTCGGGACTCGAACCCGGGAACAGTGGAGGTTGCTGGAACTGTTGATGCGTTTTGAGCTCTAAAGTCACTAAACAGAGGTCGAACCGAACGTGTGACCCCACCAATGGATTCCTCGCCCGAAGAGCAATCCATTGGTGGGGTCACACGTTGGGTTCGAGTTCTTTGTAGCGAATCTGGAGCTCCAAACGCGTCTCGAATTTTGGCCGCCGCCACCGGTCTTCTGGCCCACTGTGTGTAGTGCGAAGGCTAATGAGATGCGTTTGCCTGCTCGGCCGGCGCGCCGTGGCGTGTGGAACAGCGGCGCGTTCTGTCCGCGGCGAGTGTCCCCTCCTGGGGCCTCTTGGTGCTTGACCTCCATGGGGACGACGTCGGTGGGGCGGGGGGGGGGGGGGGCTTGGCCCCGCTGCGCTTGCTTGTTGGCCACAGTCTGACTGCGCATCAGTGTGTGTTAGTGGCGCAGACAAGGGGAGGGAGAGAGAGCGACGCCTAAGTGGCGGAAGGGTGCCCGAATACATGCAGGGTGACGGCCGGACGGACGGAGACGGACGACCGGGCGGACGTTCAGTAGACAGAGAGGAGTGCAATTAGGGGCCATGTTCTCAGACCGTGCAGCCGGGTCGCTGTGACCCTGGCGGAAAACTACGGCTGAGCAGCGGGAAAACAAGCCGGGAAAAGCGGAAAAAGCGTGTGCATCCCTGATGAGGCTGTGATAGTGTAGCGTGGCTCACTCTGAAATTCAATGAGCGGCCGTTGCATGGCGGGGCTGGCTGGCGGGGCTAAGCGGCTCGAAAGGTAAGAGAAAGGTGGGTCGTGACAATGGCCAGGCAGGCGGGGTGGGCCGGGCCTCCGGGCCGGCAGGGCAGGGCAGGGCAGGGCGGGGTGGGATTAATTCCGCACAAAAAGGAGAGAGCGGGGCTTAGGGAGGCCCCGTCGCGCTTCCCACGGAGTGCATACAAAGGAATCGAAGCGCCACTGCACCTGTCCTTGTCTGGCACCTCAATGCCGCCAGCCTTGCCTGAGGCTAGCGCAGGGTTTCTCTCGCGCTCGACCCGCCCCATCGAGCTCTCTCTGGTCGGTTAAGTGCGAGCGGCGGCGCCAGAAACAGTTCCCTTGCAGCGCGATTCGACCGTGGACGTGCCTCACAGGTGCGTTGGCAGTCAAAGGGCGCGCGTTCAAATACCGCCCTCCCATTTTTTACTTCCGCCCTGACAGGCCTAAGTGCTCCCGGCTGACGTAGCACAAAGGCTGGGATGAGGGGACCTCCATAGATGATGCTGCGAGTTTTGGTTATCCTGCCGGAATGTAATATCGACGTGCAGACAGGGCCAGGGCCGGGCCTGGGCTGGAGGCCTGAGTTTGCCCAGGAACGCCCGACTCCCCGACCCTCGCGCCACTCGCGTCTGCGACGTCACGGCGAGCCGGCTCGGCGTGCCTAAGGGGATTGTCCGCTAAGCCTCGTGGCCTTTCTTGTTTCCACGCACGCGCGTACTCGTACCCGCCCACACGCGTAATGCATGAATCTTTGCCATGACCTCACCTGAAAAGTCCGGAGAAAGTCCGCGGATCACGAAGGACGGACTGTAGGCCAGGCCGCGCCATAACTTGTCCCGCCAACTTTTTCCCCGCTGGCTGCTTTACATGGCCGGGTTTGAATCCGTCCCCATCTGTTGCAAAGCCGCCCGGTCTTTTGAGCCGCCCGGCCGCGGACATCGGTTGCCGCGGATTAGGGCCGGCTTTCTTCCAAATTGGCCCCTTCATCACCGTCAGCAGGCCGACGGGCGGAGCGGCGGAGCGCGAACTATCACCGGGTCGCCCTGTCAGCGCCCCATCGAACTAACTTGAGTGGTCAGGGCAGTCGCTGCAGAGCGCTGCAGAAGGGGTGCAAACTAGGGCGGTAAATCACTTGGGTCTGATCAGACTTTCTAATTGATGTGAGCTGGGAAGGCCCGGCGTGCGTGCGTCTCGGCCTTTTGGGCTCATTTGCTCGCGCCTCCGGTCCCTTCGGCCTCCGGCCCCTCCTCTTTCCGAGGTGACTGTCGTGGCCAGCTGCTCGCTGCGCAAGGCCCTCGTTTCTCGAGAACAATAAACGTCGAAATGAATTAATGGCCAGAACCTCCCCTCGCATCGTCCGGCATCTCCGTCCGAGCCTCTGGCCTTCTCCCCCTTTCTCCCTCACTCACTTCATGTCGCCTGCGAAATGATTTCGCCGAGAACCCGGGGCCATTCTGATTATTAGAATGGGCCGGCGGGCCGCTTGTAACGACAGAAAGAAGTTAGACGGCTTCCTCCGTTCTTTTCTTCTTTTCTGCGGGGATTATTTTAGTAATTGAGCCCGGCGAGGGGGCTGCGAGATGCTCCCTGGACGGACAGGGTGAATCTGCGTTTTGTGGGGCGAGCCTCTGACGCCGGGAAAAACGGTAAGTGCTAGACCCTTGTTTGTTCTTCGCGTTCCAAGTTCATGTTGCCTACTGCTTTCATAACACTTGAATGGATTGATGGGCACCAGGGAAAACGATCCCACCTCGATCGCCCTGCATTGCAGCCAGCAGAATTTAATCAGCCTGTAAGGTTTCACACTGCAACACGACATTTTGACATTTGCAACGAATGACGACAACCGCTTGCGCACGTGCCACGTTGCCGAGGCCACGTCAGCCTTATGTAATGCGGACAGTACATAGAGACGGCCCGGTCGTCAACTCTACCTGGTGCGTGCTCTCGACCCAAAGACCCCCCTCCACTACCCCGCCGCGGCCCACCGCATTCTCCTGAGCACACTCTTCATCGTGACAGGCATTGGAAAGCTGGACCGCTCCAGTTCGGCCGCTGGCGCGCTGGCGCCGCACTCGCTGGCCTGGCGGGGCCGTCAGTGCCGCCAAAACAATATCTGTCACGGGCAGAGCTTCGGGCCGCGGGAAGTTGCGACGCATCAGTGCAATCACCACCGAGTCCGCATAATTTATGAAATTTCCAACGGGCCATTGTGCTGAGGTGTGGACTGCCCGCATTGTTCGCCGGTGAGGGCTGCCGAGCGTCCGTTTGTTCGTTGTTTCTTGCCCGCGGTCTGCGCTCACGTCCCTCGCGACTTTCCATCCCCGTCGGAAGTAGCGGCTGTTCCTATACCCAATTGAGCCATCCGTTCCACTTCCGGTTCCCGGCTTGTCTCCACACCCGCGTCCCCGGGGGCGTGGCTTGCCGTGACTCGCCGCGACTCGGTGACCCCTGTATCGCGCGGCTTTCCGGCTCCGTTCGTGTCGGAGGGAGCTTGCCCGCCCCCGCGACACCGAAGTCGCATGCACCTGTCTCGTTTAACGCTGACGGATGGTGGATCACGGGCGTTGGGGGCCGGGAAAACCATGGGCAAACAGGGGTTGTCGTTTAAAGAGGAATTAGTCACAGCTAGCTGATCACCCGCAGAAAAAAAAGTCGGCAGCTGTAATTGCTGCTGTAACGCTGTTAGTCACCGCGGGGGAAAACCTCATTGTTCTTTTAATCGAAATTCGCGCATTGCTTCCTTTTTTGGCACGGCGAACCGCGCTGCACTTGTGTGCACTAAGTACGTAACGAAGTGGGCACTCTGTGCTGGCCACTGGTGCGAGTGAAATGAATAATGAAGGAAGTTGCTTAATTAAAAAGACGCGTTGCCGCGATGGCTCGGGCCCAGGTGAGCGGCACAAGATGGGGAGAGGGGGCACTCCAAGGCCGCCAGGCCCCTTCTTAAGACGCGGGCTGAGGCTCTGCGGGCTCCTGCCGACCTCCATTGAGTGTTCGGGCATTTACCTTGTCATGTTTGGTGGTGATCGCGGCTAACGGGTCCCTCTGTGCAGAGAATTGGACCGTTTTTCAGGTCGTTGAAAAATGTCTGCCGCCGTTTAATTAGCCGACCAAGTATGAGGAAAAAGACTGGAATGAAATGTGAGCGTCGGCTTTGAATTCGAAAAAAGAGATCCGCAACGGCCGCGGGATCCTCTGATGTGTAAAAACCGGCAGTGTGATTGAGGGGCGTGTGTGTGCCAAAGGCTCGGACGCCACTAAACGAAAATGTTCCGATTGCCCGTTTGCCGATCAAGTCGAAACTCGTGGGGAGTGCAAAGGTGATGAGGCCGGCGTGGCTAGCCGAGGCAACCGAGCGGAACGCGGAGAGCCTTTTTTTTCGTCTGAGCGGACTGCACTGCCGGCCTCGCCTTCCTTCCCTTTGCGAACAAAAGCAACATTCTTAACGAAGGGGTGGAGATTGCATGTATTTTTCAGCGGGACGCGCAGTTCATGCCGCGGTCCATTATTAATGGCAGCTTTCGCGCGGTGGCTGGCGGTCTGCACGATACCTGGGCCGAAGCGCCGTTTTCTATTTTCACCCCGAACAATCAATCTCGTGGAGTAACGAAACATCATCGCGAGAGTTATGAGCGCAGCGCTTGCAACTCATGTTACCGCAGATTACTTTCCGCCTTTTGTTCGAAGACATCCCGCGGGGTCGATGCAAACTTACTGCGGGAGCGGGGTTGTTTGGAAAAATGGTGCCCGCGGCCGAGAGAGCAGTACCTCTATTGGTACACGGCCAGAAAATGGGGCTCCGTTCCATTCTCTAAAGTTCTTTGTTGAAACGGTGTCTAACCCTGCAACGTGTGACGAAGGCAAACAGAAAAGAAGCATCCACGAATATGAAACGACATTCATGTCTGGCGTGGGGTGGCGCTGCCTCGGTCTTTGCGTCCCTCCGCATGGCCTCGGGCTGTGCGTTGACCCGATTCCACGTACATCTATCTGGCCTAGCCGATCTGTATAGGAGCGCACGCGAAAGTGGGAGTAATATTATTCCATTATTACCAACTTGCGCGTTGCGGGCCGCTCGCTCCCTGGACAAGTTATATTACTACCTATATCACTAGATCTTGTTCGAGCAACTGCCAATCCAGCTGGAGGGCTTGCATGAGATGCCGTAGTCGGCCAAAGCGGGTATTGGTCGATAATCCACTGGTCTGAAGTGGAAGGATGACACCGATGTTCTTTCAGCACAGCTTGCTTCCAGTTTTCTTTGTCCGTCGCTGTGGCTTATTCTTGTCGGCTAGACTGAGTTGTACTCTTCTGGTGGCAGAAAGGAAAAGAGCCCCGTGCGCGCCGTGCAAGTTCCATGAAACGAAATTCAACAAGAATGGGAGAAAGTTTCAAGGATGGGGATTCTGTTAATAATGCCCTGTCCTCGGCGCCACTGCTGAGTTCTTTCGCAGCCGAAGTCACTGAAGACGTTGTGAGCTTGGTTGCACGACAAGAGCCTTCTACGCCAATGCTCGGATATGCGGATATATTCGGACGCGAACCTCTCGAATCCCTCAAAACTATTTGTGTTTTATTGGATATTTATTCTAACCCAATCTCATGAGAAAAAGCAAGACTGGTTTTATTTTTCCTACTTTTTGCAGTGTTCCGCGGGAGAAACACTCAAATCGCAAGTCAGGCGTGGCAACGGCGCGGCCTGGGGGGAGAACGACGGGCAAGTTTGCGCTGCCGTCGGGACGGAACGAACTTGCGTCGTTACCTGTGTATTTTGTGCGTGAGACAGACATGCAAATAAGAACGGATGTAAACAGAGTCCGGAAAACATTGGCGATGCTGCGTGCGCTTTTCCAGGAACGGCGTTTCCAGTGAATTTTCGTCGTCACGTCCCCGCCCTGCTGGGTGGTTCGGAGAAATCGCCCCGCACCATCACTACCGACCTAAAAATTAGCTGCAATATCCGCTGGACTATCACCCGGACAAGGACACCCTGTTGAGCATAGGCCAGGTGCGGGGAGGCCCGACTGAGCCCTGAGGTCGGTGACTCCAGCTCTTGGCGGGTTTACACGCAATTTAATTCGTTATTTATTCTGGGTGGCTGGACCCCGCGTTTTCCCTCGGACCCTGGGCCTCAGACCCGGCCTAGGCCGAGGCCTGGCCCTCCCTTTGTCTTCTTACTCTTTTAATTGAGATCGATGGCACCTTTAATTTTTCAGGTCCGCTTGTTTGAGCTCCGGGATGCTGTGCGTTGGAGTTTGCGCACACTTGTTAGCATTATAGACTGCTCAGACGCCCATAGTATTACAGCCGGTCAAATTTTGCTGGATTATAAAAATTAGATGACAATTTTTTTTAAAGTTGCGACGAAGAACTGGGCCTCATTTCAGCGGTGTTTTTCCCGCCACTAGACTTGGCAGTGGCGCGATACTCTGCTGCAAAATCCTTTGAAATAGTATTGGGCGGGCCCCCAGGCTGGGTCGCGGGCTCGGCGGTCCTCTGATGGCGCTGCTGATAGCACTCCGTACTCGTAATCTGTCGGATTAGAGGCGCCCGGACTTGTTCATTGCGTCGTATACACTTTGAAGGCAGGCCCTGCGTCGCGTCCACTGCCATGTGTTCATGCCCAGATCTCGGAAGCCCAAATTTAGCTCTGATATCGCGTCGGTGCCTCGAGGAAGGATGCATTCTCGCTGTAAATACCTCGTCGTCCTTGGGAAGGGGCGTGATGCCGAGGTTTGAGCCACTAATTAGGGAAAGGAAAGTTTTCAGCAGTTGGACTGTAATCGAGGACAAGCTGCGCGCCGGCGCAACGTTCGCCGAGAACATAATATCAGCATTAGGAACGTAAACGAGGCACTCAATGCGGCGCCGAATCGACCGAGGCGCAAGGAAACCAGCAATTCCAACGCCAGGACCAGAATGCTACATTGCGAAACAAAATTGCGATTTGCCGCTATTTTTGCCACGACGCCAGTGTAATGCGCGGTGCGTTTCGACCACAGTATGGCAGGGCCGCAGGGCCGCGCATGGACAGCACGGACCACCCAGCCCTGGACGGCGCTGGACACAATCGCACCACGGCCATGTCCTTATCTCCTTCGGACCGTGCCCCGGCTTGTTTGCTCTGCTGGTTGCCCACCAGCCCGGGGCAGCGCTGTGCACACACAGAAGCCTACCGGCCCGTGTCCAGACGGGGTCTTGTCCGTTGTCTTTGTCAATGAAAACCGTGATTTCGGGAGTGGCGCTCTGGGAGCCAGTACCGTTTGTAAGCTACACCGACCGAAAGAGGGCCTCTTTTTCTCTTGCCGCATGGCGATGACTTTTTCCAAAAGGGTTAATGTGACTCAAACTACTCAAGGCATCCAAACATAAATTTATTTTCAAGTTTTTTTTCCTGTGACAAAACGCTGTTTAAACTCATAACTCTCCCTATTTACATCGGCTCAAGGAATAATGAAGCACTAGGCCGCGTTGCAGTGGGTGGCCCTGTGCGTGTCGGGTGCGTCCTAGACGTCTCCTCGGCACGCGCTGGGGGCTGCACCACCTATCTTTATGTATCAGGACGCCGCACTATACTGCGAATGCCTTTCGTGAGAAACCTGGCCCCGTTGGGGGGCCCGTAATGGCGGCCATGGAAGACACCATTAGGAAACGTGGCGGGCTGGGCTGCCGGGAGGCAGAGCTGGATGTCGGTACTGTGCCTCCGTATCGTCACCACGCGTGCCACGACTCACCAAAACAACTTTGGACGCGGTGTTTGGGTTTTTCGGCAGGGTGGAAGGGTTGATGTGTGCGGTATGGAAGCACGGTCGTTTGGGAGGGGGAGGTGCATGTCTGCCTGCCTGCTCGCTGGTATTTTCGCCATTGTTTGGGTATCATCACAATCAAGCCCACCATTACGTCGATACCAGCACGCCTGAAAAGTTGTACAGCGTCCCCAACTCTTTCACTAAACGACGACTACTTTTGTACGTGAAACAAAAACAAACAAAAAGCAAATCGATATGTGTCGGTTTTTTTCGTACGTCCCCCCTGCTGCTCTTTGACGGTGTTCGCCAGACGCCGTGGCGATGTGCTTGCCTCCGCTGCCTTTGACACTCCAGATTACGCTGCGGAGTCCATCTTATATGGCCTGGAAGAGATCCGCCGTCATCAGCCCTGGAGGCTGGCGGCGGGGCCGGCGGGCCGGGCGGTGCCCCATAAGCGGATTCAGGCCAGCGCTCCAGACGCGGCGCTCTTACGGCCGCAGCCGCCACGCGGTGCGCCGAGGTGAAAGAAAAAGCCTCGGAAGCTCACCACAGTGTACACAGATTCACCCAACTGCTGGTTTACTTCTGCTGGCGCGGCTTGCTTTCACAGAGCTCCGTTAATTCACTTCTTAAATTTTAAAGACAGCGTTTTTAATTCTGTTTAGTTAAAGCTGCTGCACGTGGGGAATCAAATGTGCTGTAGACTTCGAACCAAAGACTTTTCCAACTTTCTTTAGCAAAGTAAAGTAGTTGCACGGGAGCATGTTGTGCGGGCTGTCCGGTGATGCGTGGTAGGCAGTGCGTTCCGACCGCACGCCGCTGCCTAAGCCTCGAGAACTTGTTCCCTGTCTGCTCACGTCCCGCAGTGTACTCAGGTGTTGCCCCTACGCGGCTCTATGTACGTGAGGGATTTCTTGAGAGTTGTTGGCGTGTGCGGCCGCGAATAAATTATTAACGGAATTTGTAAGTGGCGCGGCAAAGCAGGGGAGACAGGGTGGCAGAATCGGCCTGCGAGCAGAGCGAGCCCTCGGACGACGAAGAACGCTCCTCTGTTGGACATGACATCCACCGCGCGCACTGCATCCGTGTTTACCCAGAGCAGTAGAAAAACGGACCAAGTTGCTTGAGGCTTCATTTCAGGCTGCAATTCTATGGTAAAAAATGTAAAATCAGACAACAATGGACAGTAAAAAGTGTAACAAAGTTAAAATTATTACATGTTAAAATTCCTTTTTTTACTCCCAAAATTGTCATGAGCGCCTACTGGTTGTTTCTTCGACCTGAAATATTTTTACTGGCCGTTTCGGGGTGCCAAAAACGGCTGTAAACGGCGAGGTTGCGTTGAGCGTCGCTGTTTTGAATGAGGCCCACACGTGTGGCGGACGTCAAACTCTGTGGCGGCCGCGCCGTCCGCACTGCAAACACGGAAGGTCAACGAGCGAAGAACTGACTGCATTTGCATGCATACATACGAGAGTGGCCGACAAGAGAGTAGTTGTGAGGTTGGCGCGGTCCGAGCGCTGCCCTAGCGCTGCCCTAGCGCTGCCCAGCCACCGCGTAGCAGCTTAGCGGCTGCTGTGCGTCAAAGCGGCCAGCGACCGAAGAGGACTCTCCGACCTCCACTACCGTCCCCGCCGCAGGGTTCGCCACTGTTTCCACTCTTAAAGCACCCGTTCTTCCGACAAACACTGGGCCTCGCGTCGCAAGGGACAAGGCGGCGGTGCTTGCAGAGTTTGCGGAATGCCTTGTGTGGTCTGGCTGGAGGGAAGTGCATAAGTGGCTGCCATCTCTGTTCTGCTGCAGTTACTCGCAATCAAAAAATTTAAATCGGAGTTATATACGGAGGACCGCAGAATTTCTTTTTCCGACAAGCACTAGGAAATCTTTTAGATTTTTAAAGCAGTGAAGACTTTATACACCCGAAATCTGCTGGGAACCTTGCTGCACTCGGTGCACTCTTATACCTCCACACGAACCAATACGCGACGCGCGCCAGCGGCACAGCCCTGGCGTGGAATTCCCGCCCACGGCGTCTTTGTCCCTTTTTCGCGGCACCGCCGTGTTGTACTAGGCCGTTTTGTAAACATATTTTATACGGGTGGAGCGTGATTACATGAACAATGAAGAGGAGGGGGGATCGGCTGTACAATGGCCGGCCGCGTTGCATGTGGGAGGGAGGGGGGGGGGTCACAGTGGGGCGGAAGGGGGAATAAGTAATTTGCTTATGAGGGGAAAGAAGAGGGAAAGTGTTGTGAGATGGGAGAAAGGAGGGGGGGGGGGGTCTCATCCGGAAGGTCCGGCCGCAGCCTGGACGGCACAGCACCGCGAGACAAAGGTGTCCCCGCCAACAATGGAACCGTTTTGGCCTCGCTGGAGTGATTCTCGCAAAAATCCAGGATAAATGGCCCAGAGGAACGCGAAACAAAAAAAAGGCCAAGGGAATTGAAATGAAAATAACAAAACCGGGCGGATGGAATGAAACGAAAAGCGCCCTGCGGTTCGCCTTACGTCGGGCGGCCTTTTTATGGTGTGACTGCGGCAAAGTGCAAATCTTTGGCCCTTTGTCGGCCGCCAAATTATTCCGAGAGCGACTGGCGAGGCCACTGGAAAAAGACAACAAGATTAGTGGAAGGCCGCACTGCTTGGAAAAACGACCAGTGACGTCTCGAACAACGTGTTCCTGCCGATCGACAGCCGGCAGATTGATCGTGCCATTGATATGCCCATTCGGTCGGTCCGTCTGTTGGCTGCCATGTCTCGCCTCGCCCGTTTCCGGCCGCAAGCCGCGAGGCGCCACCAACACCTCGCAGCCTCGTTTGTCTTCCCGGAGCCGCGCCCTCAGGACGTGCACCGATAGCACGTCATGAACAGTGGAGAGAAAGCGGGATCGCGTACACGCACGTCAGTGAAACACTCCGAAAATCGAAAGTGAAAAATTTTACTCTCTAAGTTTCCGGGGTGGCGTGTCCTTGCCCCTGAGCCGTGTTTTTCTACCGACTCTTATCTCACTCTCTCTGCGCTGCATGCCGTGGCTGTCTCTCTCGCTCCCTTTGACCGCGTTCCCCACAGTGTGCCGGCTCCTCCGCCAGTAACCTCGCAGGGATTCGGCGCAGCTGTTGCTCCGGGGAGACGACTGATAGCGCCAGGTTGCCGTGTGTGGAGGGGGAGTGGCTCTGTCTCTCTCGCCTCCCCACGGGGCGCCTCACGAGTGCAAGAGGGACAGCGTGTGGCGTGTATTGCCCGCCGGGGAGGCGCTCGCACGCTTCCTAGTGAGATAGGCGGCGGAGATTTGGATGATCGATGTACATTCGATATCGGCTCGATGAAACTCTGCGGCCTACGAGCGACCAGCATTTGACCTCGATTAATGCCCGGGGAGGCAGCCCTGCCTGCGCCCGCGGCCCTGGCATTCGAGGAAACACTTTGCAATCTGTCCCGCGTGAGCTGGAATTCCTTGTCCTGCCGCATCCCCCACATGCAGCCAGCACTGATGAACTGGCCAATCCGGAAAGGCGCGCTTCCGCCGGAAACAGCTCTCTCTCTCTCTCTCTCTCTCTCTCTCTCTCTCTCTCTCTCTCTCTCTCTCTCTCTCTCTCTCCCTCTCTCCCTTGTTGTGCTTCGGATGGGGAAGTTTCTGGATCGACGCCAGGCAGGCCGAGCCAAACCAGGAAGAGATCCGCGGACACTTCTTCTTCCCTACACTGTGAAAAGAAATGTCTGATTTGTGGTTTATTTTCTAAAACCCTCCAAAAAATATAAACACAAGTTATTAAAATATCTTATTTTTCCCTTGTATATATGGGCAGGTGCCTCGTTTGTTTTCGAGGTCTCACTTTTACCGTTCCCTTCCTCGTAATTGGCCACTGTAAGTGGGTCAGGGCCGTTCGGGGCAACTCTGCACCGGACTGCCCAACATCTGCAGGTGCTCCGTCCGACATGAGCGCGGTGCCGCCGTTAAACTAAACTCGGAATTACGCTGCGCGAAGAAAGGGGATGGCGGTGAACGGGTGAATGGAACCCGGAGGAACCGTCCGGGGCGCGGCGGATCCGGAAAAGGGGGGTGGGGTGTGCAAAGCAGCTCACAGCGGCGGAGTGGCGCGCAGCGGCGAAGAGGAACACGGTTTCCGGTTCGGATCCGTCCCGGCGCACGCTGTGCTGCACGCTGTGCTGCACGCTGTGCTGCACGCTGCGCGCTGCACACCCGGTGTTGTGAATGGGCGGCATTGTCGCATCCATCGAAGGGGCCGCGTCCGAATCGGCCCAAGGATGCGCACGCTGCTGACGGCAGGAGGACGGCGAAGACAATGTCGCGCTCGCCTCGCACGCAACCCCGCCCCCCGAGGGCACATTGGACTCACCGGCCGAGTCGGCAGTGGATGAGCAGTGTGTTGCAAATCCAGCCCTCGCCAATCTCGTGTGCAAACAGCCACCCGGGAAGTGGAGGAGGGGTGGGGGGACTCGAATGCTTGATGTCCGTGCGGCTGCCTTTGCGACCGGCCTTCTTCCTCGTCTCTTCGCTCTCAGAAAAAAAAATCACCAACAAAAACAACACAAAAATCAATCATGCAACAAAGAGGTCGATGAAGTCATGCAATTCAACGTGGCTGTGCCTGCGTTTTAGTTCTCCCCTTGTAACCACCAATCTGGGCTCTATGTTTTATTAACAGTAACTTTTCCAAAAGCACAAAATAATGGTTTGCCAAAAGGACTCTCTACAACCGAATCTCTGTTTGGTGTTGCAGGGGCGGCGTAGCGATGTCGCCAGACCGCTAAGATGAGGTGCGGCCGAGTGCTGCTACTGCTGCTGCCCCTCTCTCTGCAGGCACCCGCCCTCCGACCAGGTGAGTAGCTAAACGCAGTCCAAAACGGCGGGCCTGTGGGACTCCATCGCCGGTATGAAGCGGCCCGTGATTCGGAACGGCAAACAACAGCAGGCAGCGTCGATCAGGTCGAGTGGAGGCACAAACGGAATCAATTATGCAGACACACGTCACAAAAGGTGGCGATCGGAGTGGGCTGGAATGAAGCTGTCTAGTGTAGGGCTCATTCGGCGTGTCACACAGTTGTCGCACAGTTTTCCTCGAGCGTTTCACAGCGATGTCCCTCGGCGTGTCGTTCTGTCCCTTTGACTCACAGTGTCGTGCTGATGGGGTGGGCCTGTGCACGGGCCTTGTAACTAGGTCTGTAACTACCCGGGGCAGTGATTAAACAGCGGGCCGTGACCGAGTGCAGCTCGTTCCCTGGTCGTTCCCCAGTGGCGGCAGTGCCGGGGGATTCGAGCCGCCGGGAACGCGAATCAATCGAACGTGATTAGCCGAGTGGCTCTGACAAACGAGCAGAGAGAGGAGAGAAAAAAAAACTGTTTTGACTCGTCTCGGGACAGGAACTAAACTTTATAGGCAGTCGTCTCGTGGAAGCGACAGTGATCTGACTTGCGCTGGGCTCCACAGGTTCAACTCCCCACGGCAGCGTCGCCAACCCACAGCGACGGGGGAACTTTGGAAAATTCAGGAACTACTTCCGGGAGTGGGTATGCACTCGGGGCGCCGCTGATGTGGCCGCCGGCTGTTTGTTTTTGTTTTTGTTGTTTTTTTTTTCGGGCCGACGAAGAAGCGGCGCTGTCGAGAAGTTTGCGAGTCGATACTGTACACCGCGGCGCTGTCTGGGAGGCTGGGTTAGGTTAGGCCAGGCTGGGTTAGGTTAGGCCAGGCTGGGCTGTCTGGGGTAGTCCCAGTCGTATCAATTCTGAGGGATGGCCTGCCGGCCTGCGGGGCCCTGGGCGGTGGCGGTGGTGGCGGTGGGGCTCAGTGCTGGAGGAAGGACGTGATTGGCCGTCGCCGGGTTGACCAACAAAAAGGTAATTTGATCCCAGGCGATGGGGCGGACATTGACGGCTTGGACAGGTGGTGGGGCTCGCCGGCTCGGGTTGCGCGGTGGCGGCCTGGTAGGTCGAGGGCGCTGGGGAGAGGGAGGGAGGGGGTGACTGTTCTCTGGGGAGCTGTCTCCGCGCGTTTTCACCGGCGCGTGATTTATCGAGCCACCCATACATGTTGAGATAGGCATGCCAGGTGGTGGGCAGCCACCGCACCCCCGGCCTGTCCGCTGGCTATGGGACCGCACTGCCCCCTCCAGCCCGCCACCTAAACACCCTCACTCCAACGCCTTCATACCAATACGGGCTGTATCCTGTCCGCCGCCACCCTATGCCCCCCATTGTCCCTGTGACATCCGCTCCCCACACCATGCATCCCCGCCGCTCTCAAAGCCCTTCCTAACCCCCACCTCCCCTCCCGGCGAATCCTGATACCCCTAACCACCCTTTATTTGAGGCCCCCTCCCTTTCCTACCCTTATTTGCAACCCTACCCTTCAAACAGCCCTCTTCCCCCTCCCGTTTTACACTGCCCTGGATCCGATTCGCCGGACAGGTAACTATGGACGCCATCCCTCACGGCCAACATTGACGTCCGTCGCCATGGCAACGCTATGGCAACGCCGCATGCAGAGCCACGCTGCTGCAGTGCCGCCAATTTTTCAGCCTGGCTTCCCACTCGTGTCCAGCTGCGCATGATTCCTGCTGATTCCTTCTTTGTTTTCCTTTTTTCGTCGACCCGTGATGTGATCCCCTTTCTCTCTGTCTCTCTTTTCGCAAGCTTTCACTGGTCCGTCTCGCGCCCCTCTCTGCGGCCCGAGTAACGGCCGGCAGGAGTACTTTGCGCTTTTACGCCGACCGCCACGGCGTGGCCACGGCGCGCCATCGGCCGGCCTTTTGGGCGGGGATCCCCGAGGCCCCTCTTGCGGCACCCGGCGGGGCCGACGGGGCCGACGGGGCCGTCCATAAAGCCGCTTCTGTTTGACCCCTCCGCGGCTAATCTGCCGCGTGCTTTAAGGGCGGCCCCTTTACGGCCGGCCGACGCGTCCCTCTCCTCGGGTTTGAAGACCTCCCCGAGAGCCCCGCGCCGTTAGCACCTGCTCGCAGCCCGTCGCAGCCACGACCACACGGCCAGCGCCGCCGCCTCGTTTTTGCGGGAAATTCAAATTGGCTTTAAAAACGGCTTCCCCCACGTCAAACAGTATCATGTGGAGGTAACCGGATTCCACCTCCTTTTTGGAACATGTTCTGCGATGACGTCACATCTCTCGCGTCACTCATTGTAAACCGACCGTGAGCCTAAGTAAAAACCTGGCCTGAAGAATTTCTTTTTCACAAGTCCCCATACATGCACAGCATTCACTCCTCGCACGGTGTCGACGGTTACGTCAAAGCGCGTGTAAAGAGCGCAGCCCCAGTCGTGTGCGGACGCGGCACAGCCTGGCCACCACCACAGGTTGCGGCGTCAAAGGGCTGGTGGCCGCACGCAAAGGGTCCCACCGAGGGCCCCACCGAGGGCTCCACCGAGGGCCCCGCCAAGGGCCGCTCGTCATTTGTCTTCGGACAGCGCATCCCCCGGGGGCTTAAAGGGGGCCCTCCCTGTAAACCTTGCCCCCTCTTTTACCATCCGCTCGTTTCTTTCCGCCCCTCCTTATTCCCCCTATCCCCTCTTTATTGTAACCCCCCCCTCCCCCGGCAGGCGCGCTCGGCTCTCACCTGACCTCCCCCACCCCTTCCTGCCACCTGGGCCGGACTCTGAGGGGGGCCGCTGCCTTCCGGGAACGGACCCGGATGACTATACGATCTAGGTTCGGGCAAGCGCGAAACGATGACTAAATCACCGGAAGGGTACGAGGAGGGGCTCCACCTGGAAACACAACAGGCCACTTCGGCACTGCTTTCCGAAGACTCACCGAACCACATTACAAACGATCACGGCAACACGCCTTCGGTTTTTGTTACGTATGCTGGGTTTAGTGTGCTTTTTTTGGCCGCTAAGACTTGTTTCTCCCCCTTTTCTGAAAAAAAAAAAAACAACTATGAATAGTGTCATGCTTTTTAGACGGTGAAGGCACTACTCACACTCGGCCTCAGCGCCTGTGAATCCGAGGGTAGGCCAGCCCGCTGCACACACGTGCCCACCGCGTGGCCTACCCTCGACTTCACAGGCGCCCGTGGCGCTCGGATCGCCGACTGAACCTTGCGGTGTATTAACAGGGCCCTCCCCTCCCCACTTTCGTTCCAGGTTCAATTAATTCCAGTGGCTCCTTACATGGCGGCGAGTCGTCGGCCTGATTGTGCCTCCGCGATTGGAAAGATCACACTCCAGGATTCCAGGGACCGGAACCCGGGCGCTGAATGGCCCGTTGATTGTGCAGGGGTCCTTCACGAGGGAGGATTCCATTTTAAATCGGGGATAGTTCTGTTTCGGATCGGCACTGCGATGCAAATACCCGCCGTGGGTTCCGTTTTCTCCAGCGAGGAGGATCTACAAGCGAAAACATGGTAATTCTTCAATTTGGCGCTAGTGGTGGAAAAGCTTCTACGGACGCAGCGAGGTAACCCGGCTCTTCGGTTGCTTGATTGGCCTGTGGTGACCCCGGGTCACCCACCGGTGGTGGTGGGGGGCAGAGCGTGGGATTACACAGGCGGGACGCCAGGGCGGCGACTGTGGCCAGCTCGGCCGGCCAACCCTCGGCCTACCTCCCCATTTGGCTTGATCCGACTTCTCCCACCCACCCCACTCGGCCTCACTTGCGACACATACATACTGACGAGAGGACGTGAGCGTATCTGCTTCGCATCTGCTGCCTCGCCACACTCCTTGCAGATCTCCGCTGCCCCGGCACCACAAAAAACGACAACAAAAAGGCAAACTATGAGACGATTTGTTTACTGGTAAACTTGTCACTTGTATTAGAGCTTTGTTCACTGAGGCCATCCCATTAATCCAGTCGATAGGCTGACTTCAACTGGCAGTTTTTTTTTTAATCCTGTTTTTAAGAGGTAAGATATTTGATGTTGTCTTTATTAAACTCGCTGTGCTAGGCAAGTAGCATCACACACACGAACACAGACATTGGCGCACCGCACTGTCCAAGATGAGAAATTGGCGGTGTGTGGCTGATCCAGGACGGGCGGCCGAGACGTCTGCCAGGTGGGGTGACGGCCAAATGAAGCGACGTGGCCATCTGTTTACTCCGGCACCCTGTGCCACACGCCCTGCCTTGCCACGCCCTGCGCCACGCCCTGCCCGCCACCTGCTCACCTACGGACAGCCTGACAGACAAAGGGATCCCCCGGCCCAGCCCCCCGGGACACAAAGCCTTGAGCAATGGCAAGACGAATGGGAGGAGGCGACCAACAGGATCATGTAAGCACGTCGGACATAACGAGATGCTTTTATCCGTATTGCGACACGACGCGATTCGCCCGAATTCGCGGAGCCGCGCTGCGACAAAGGGGTCCCCCTTTGCGCGCGGCGGTCGTCGCAGTGTCTTGCGGTTCGAGACAGAAGAATTCCTCGGCGAAGGGGGAGCAGCTGGCGAGCGAGTCTGGGGCACGTCGCCCCGTCTCCCACACACCCTAGTGACCCCCCATGAGTGCGACAGAGACGGGACGCGTAAGCGAGCCGGGTCTTTGTGCGTGGCGACGCAATACGCCACACGCCCCGCGACGACTGTGTGCAATATCGGTGCGGTTACTCTCATTGGCTCCTTGCGAGTGACAGCCGCTTTTTTATCTTTCCATTTTTTAGCGCCTGGCATGTTTTCTTTTTCCATTTTTGAATGGCGGAGCAGCTGCCTCCCCACTAGGGCACGTGGAGAGTAGAACTCCGCTGCGGTACTGCATAGAGTTGTATAAAGGCAGCGTAATCTCGTCGCACGAAGCTCGCTGCTAGATTTATTCGGCCGGCGAAGGACCGCATAGATTTATGGTCTGCTTTTTCTAGTCTATTTTGCGCCAACTTTCTCCAATTAGGCCCGGCAAGTTTGTTTCCTGTTTAATGTTTTGACGGGAACGGGTGGTCCGCTGTCCGAAACCGTTTTGTGAAGTGAAGTAGACACCAGGAGAGCATCATTCCGTAGTAATGCCCCACACAAAGGGGGGAGTGTAAAGTGAAAAACGCCGACACGGTCGAAAAGCGGGCGCTTCCGTTGCAGTGTGTTGAAATTCGCAAAGTTTTGGGAGCGCGCGCCGCCGTGTTGCCAAGTTGCACTGTTTGCATGCATATCGTAGCGACTTCCCTCAAAGCCTCGAGGCGGGGCAGGCCGGGCGTCTGCACTGCTCCACAGTCTCTGCTCGGCACAAGTCTGAAAACGGCGGCAGTTGTCGCACGGCCGCTCGCAGATACGTGGATGCACTGGGACTGCCGAGCAGCTCCGAAGACTCCTCTCATGGCCCTGTCTCCGTCGCACCCGAACGAGACGCCCCACAAGTCCGATAGAGACAGACGAACCCGTGGAATGAGTTCCCTGAGCACATCATACCGTCGTCGCGGAGCGCAGTGCCGCCGAGAACTGAATAACAGAGCGTCCGAAAATGCGCGCCAAATCCATTAGGCAAACAGAGACTGTCGTCGTCGGCTGCAGTCGTCATCGAGGTCATTCCCTCCGATGGCAGTCGTCATGTGGAGTTTGGCAAACACGCCATTTAATATCTAGCGGCAAAGCAGGCGGCCGTTTTATTGCACTTTTGCAATATGTCGCGTCCCCTGGGGCTCGGCGCGAGGCCTCAGTACGGCCAGACATGGGATTACTTAAACGCATTGCCGTTCCCAATCTGTATGCACATTGAATATTGATGCAGTTTCGTCCCTGCGTTTCTTTGCCGTCAAGCTCGTTCCGATCTGGATGGAGTTGTGGAAGGTCTTCGTTCTCTTCGATGGCGGCCTGTCGTCGTCGGGATGCTCGCTTTTCCAGGAAACACTCCGACCGAAATCTCAGCCAAAGGGCCAAAGTATTGAGACCACCGAAAGCCAAAAGAGCGTCCAGCACACCCGGTCTCGTATTTTTCGTGCACATTGCCGTTTCTCCCTGAATACTCTTTCGTTTTTCGATTGGCATGCGATGGGTGCACTCGGTATGACAGCGCATAGATCGACCAATCGCTTTGTGGGGGACTCTCTAATGCCGCCGCTCAGCCGAACAATGGCCAGCCCGACTGTCAGAGTACGTCAGCCGGCCAGCGGCCCCCGACCTGCGGGCCGCGGGGGCCACGGGGCCACCACCGGGGGCACCACCGGGGGCACTTGATGAGTGGTACAGGCGGACCCGGTGGGGCCGAAGCCTGGTGTAGCGGGGCCACCCTGCTCCTCCCCTGCCACACCAAGCGCATTGTGCGTTGACATGCAAGCAGCGTCTCTCTCTAGCTCCGGCATCGCTTTGTCCCAGTCTAATGGAGCGCTTCCTTATATTTATCGTCCGGCAGCCCATCCCTCGACTTCCTTATATAAAGACGGCCAGATAAACGCCGTCCACCCTAAAGGCCCAAATTTGCGGCCGATTGCGGAGGACGGAGTGGCCTTTGGTTCCCTCCCGGAGTCGTTACATCGGGGCATAAATCCCGGGACCAGTGGCACTGGTACAGTGGGCAGTAAAGCCTGAAACAAGACGAGAAATATGGTACGCATAAAGAGAAGGAATCGGAGCGCCGCAGCGGCCACTCTGTTCGAAACCGAGTGTTGTTTCGCGGGAAATTGACAGCCTCCCTGCTGCGGAGGTCACCGCGAAGGTTTTCTTCTGAACGATTCGAAATCGCCCTCCAATTACAAGAGTTTTGCGTTGGCACTGGGCGCCGCAGAAAAGACAACACAACCACCATGCACAGCCCGGGTCTTCATCCACCCAAATTGAAACCATGCAAGAATGGCCAACCCCGAGGGAGGGAACTTAAGACGACCCCCCAGTGGGCCCTGGTGTGGCGGGGCCAGGCAGGGCGCCCTTCCAGCGACCCGGCCCTTTCGTGTTGCGCCCTTGGGACGACGCCGGCCCCCGGGTCTCGCCGGCTCTCCGACCCTACTGCCCGGCTGAAAAATTCACCGCGTTTTAGGAGAGCGGCCCGATCGAATTTGTCTGGGGCCGCTTCGTTAATCAGTCCCTGAAAAGGAAACGTCACTCGCTCGATTGGCCTCTCTGCTCTTTGGTGTGCAATCGCTGCCTTTTTGCAGTGTGCTCCTGCAGTTTTGTCAGCAAAGTTTCAGTCTTGCACTCAGTACCCTTTCATTACACGGCAGTGCAGCGTCACCACCGTAAAGTTTACGCCCAGCGGGAACAGCTGACGAGTCCGCCGCCCCTGGAGCCCCTGGAGCGCCTGGAGCGCCTGGAGGGCCTGGAGGGGGAAGACCGGGCCCAGGTGGACACGCAGCCAGCTGGTGCGGGCCGCTGTAAAGTAGCCCAACGTTAGGGGGACAGATTTTGAGGCTCGCTGGGGACGGGGGCCGGCCTTACATGGAAAGAGAGGGGGTGGAACGCGCATCGCGGGTCGGACGAGCGTTCCGTAATGGGTTCTGCTGCCCCGACCTTCAAGGCAAACAATAAAACGAGGAGTAAAACCTTTAAGGATCCGCCCGCCCGCCGCCCAGAGCGGGGTTTTCCTGACGCTACGCGGGAAATCCGAGGGCAAATCGCTTCTCCAAGCCGATGATTACCAAACATGCTAAAACGCGACTGATTTAGTTCCGTTTTGATGCGGCGTTTTTAATTCCAAGAAAACAAATAAATAAATAAATATTGAATAACACTGAAGCTTCCACGTGCTGGCACTGTAAAAACCCGGAGGCAATCACTGTAAAAAAAATGAGAGGGTCTTCTCTGCCCCGCCAATGCACGCTTGCCGTGACCGGCGCGGGAAAGCGGGCCGCTGTCACACTCAACCAGTATCAATAGCTCGGGCCGGCAGAGATCGGCGCGCCCCGTCGGCAACTCTCGAGCCGAAAGTGAGTTTTCCTTCCGGGAGAGCGAGAGAGAGAGAGAGAGAGAGAGAGAGAGAGAGAGAGAGAGAGAGAGAGAGAGAGGGCGGGAGGGGCTCTCGGCTAGCGGCGCCGCATCGGATACGCTACTGACCTCCGACGCCCCCGGCATGCCCCCGGCAGCAGCGCGCAGCAGCGGCGTCTCCAGGGAGCGCGGCGAGCCGTCACAGTGAAGGGAGGGTCGGTCCCTTGGGTCGTCATCGCCCCAATGGATCTTCTTTACCGCGCGCCTCGCCTTCGCCCGGACCCAATCCCATGTGGTGACGCGCCCTCGCCGGCCGGCCGGCCCTGGGCCCAGCCCTGGGCCCGGCCCCTGTGTGGGCTCGGCGCGGCCAGGCCGGGACAGGCCATATTCAATCAACATTCCTGCATGCCCGGGGCCGGGGTGGGCGGGGCACACCCCCGGGGCGCGCAACGCCCAGAACAAAGGGCACGCAACCCTGCGGGGGGTTGATTTTCGACTGGGGTTGCTGTTTTTCTAGTGCGGTGATTCTTTCAACGGGTTCGTAAAGAAGAAAGCAGGGGGTGGGGGATTTGCGTGCTGTGTTGTGGAGGTCATCGCGCTTGCCGATGAGAAAGCGTTTGCAAAGCATGTTGTTTAAAAACAGCGTCCCGCTACCCGCGGCGTTTCAGCGCAGAAAACACCGGCTGCTTCGGTGACTCGCTCTTCATCCACACAAACACGCGCGCGCGCGCACACACACACACACACACACACACACACACACACACCTGTCTTTGTTTTGAGGTCGGGGGATGGCTGTTTACGCTGGATATGCTAATTCGGGCGCCGGGCTTTCCGGGACCTTATCAGGACGTTCGGTACCGCGGCGGCCGCGCCTGTCACGGTGTAACAACGCTCGCATTTTCCATGCCGTCGCGGCAGGTGAGTGTCAGCGGTACCCAAAACAGACCCTCTGCGCGGGGACACGGGGGCGGAGCTTGTTTCGCGGAAGCAGTTCCATTACGTTTTGCCTTTTCGGTGGGCGGGCGCCGCCGGATTCCGCGATGTCAAACTCATTAAAGGCACGGTATCTCTTTTTTCGCGTGGCTGGGTTGACGGCGGCCGCCGCGTCAGGGCGCCATCACCGCGTGGAGGGACTCTGGAAAAAGACTCTGCCTTTTTCACCCCGACACCTGCGCGGCCACTCCATTAGCAGCACATGCTACCCGAGGAATAATCTGGGATCGGCTCGCCGCGCCGGGCCTTCCCTCTCAAACGGCCGTGATGAATTGCTCGTCTTGTCAAACTCAGGCACGGCCCACGCCTCGGCGCTGCACGCCCACAGCGTGCTCACGGCCCGGCCGGCCTGCGCGGCCCCGACGGGTCAGTCCCGCCTCTCCGGCCGGCCGGCTGTTCCCTCTGACAGCGTGCTTGACGTTGCAGCGAGACGGGGGCCGTTAGCACGCCGCTGCAGCCTGGCGCTGCTGGAGCCTCGCTGGAGCCTCGCTGGAGCAAGCCGGGGCCGCCTGATGATCGTGCAGGTCCGTTTCGGGCCCCCAACACCGGAACCACCCACACCAGCGGCTCCCTGGGAAGCGCTTTGGTCAAGTCGCAGTGCGCACCGGATACCTCTAAAGCTCCAGTCAACACACTTTCATTCTAAAAGAAAATAAACGTTCCTGCGTTTGTAATGCCACACTAATACTTGTCGTTTGACTCGGGTTCCCGAGTCGTTGTCCGGGAGCATCAACCAGGCTGCACCCAGTGCCGCCTGTCTTTCTTCTAGTGACTCGCCACTGTCCTCAATTCTCTATCGAACCGACGTGACGTCCTTCTCTCAAATCTTCTTCGTCAACAGCTAATTGCACTGCTGTGGCCGGTCGAAGCAATGAGAAGGCTCTGAGGCACGGCCGGCAAGTGTCCACACCACACTGCGCACACACAGCGCGCGCGTGTGTGTGTGTGTGTGTGTGTAATTAGGCTTTGGCTTGTACAGAGTCCTTGAGGGCGTCACCGCTGTGTGCAGGCCGTTGATTGAACAAGGGCACAACGGCCAGGCCTATGGACGCACCCAGGCCTTGTCGAGGGCAAAGCAGTGTGTTGGCGCTCTGGCAAATCCACGAGGGGCCCCGCCACGCCCTGCTCATCATGTTCGAAAACCATCCTGCGGTTTATTTAAACGTGTGCCTCCGGGATCGTGGTCTTCGCGAACCGGCTGCCGTGTCCGGTCAAAGGCCTGCTGGGAACTACTGGATTTGACGTGTAGATGATACACATAGTTCGGAGGGCGAACGGTGATGTATGGAAGCGATCAAAGAACCATTGTTTCGGGGCCACAACCTCGTTTTGCTCTTTTGTTTTCACCCTGCATTGTTCCCGACTTGCGTCGCAAGGGCAGCCTAATCGCGGGGCAATAATGCACGCAGCTTGGATGCTCTGCGGATTCAGCGAACGCGCTTGAACGGTCGGTTTGCGTCATTCTCGAAGCGGAAGGCCGCGCTTGTGTTTTATTGGATAGCAGTTACATCGGAAAAGGACAAGGATGAGAGGGGGACAGAAATATTCGCTGGAGATGTTTCCAGCGCCCCGGCTCCAGGAGAGGAAAGCCGCCAGAAATGAGGTTTCTGGAAGGGTGACCCCGGGACGCGGGGGTTGGGCGGGCACACTGAAGGGAGCGCGGCGGCCGCAGGAAGGCGGCAGATTTATGCTTCCACCTGGAGATGAATTGGGAAAACAAGGCTTGTTTGGATACCTGCAAGCTGCATGGGTCGCTGTGGACTCTGCCCCCTCGGTCGGATTTTTCTCTTTACGGGTTTCCTATTTGCAGCGGAGGTGCAGGATCTGCCATAAGCTGGCAGGGTCGCCTCTCTGGGGGACTCTCAAGCAGGATCACTCGGACAACACCACCGTATTCGATTTGGTCGCTGGGTTTTCCTGCCGCTTTGTTTCGACCGGCCCTCGTTTTGCCACATACCGTCCACGTCCCCGCTCTGTACTTTTCCCGCGACAGTTCGAAAGAGTGCCCGGGACAAAAATGGCTTTAAACCAGTTTGTTGAACGGAGCTGCCTCCCGAGCCAAATGGGTACGGATGAAAGTTGTGCCGACTCGTGTTTTTGGACGGCGTCCAAACGGGCGGCTATGAAGGGAAACAGGCAGTGCACTTCTGGCCGCGATGGCTTTCTGACAACTGCAATGATACGTCCCAGTCCCAGGAACAAACAGTGCATTCGAAATCGAGAGGGGCTGCGTGACAATCAAACAGGCATTCTACATACAGGCACACGTCGAGTCTCTTGTAACACGGCATGTCCATGCCGGCGGACAGAAACGAGCCGAAATGTGAAGAAACACGAAAAACCTGTAATTCAGGAGGTGCAAAGGCAGTGTGTCAGGCTTTGCCAGAGACTTTGCGAGCAGGGTGCGGCTGGGTCGCGCAGTTGCGAAGCAAGGGGCCTGGCGGAAATCCTCCCCCCGGACGTGACCAGAACTAGACAACTCGACGCTCTTGGCATGCATTAAGGCGGCCGTGACGCCGTGACGCGGCAGGACGCACCGCGACGCGACAACACCAGGAAGCACATCGCGGACGTGTGTTCGCGCATTGTGGTGGACGTACCGCCGCGTGCCCCAAATTGAATATAATCGCACCGCCGTCCTTTCTTTACTACGACCCTCGGCATTATTGTCCTCGCCTTTCTTATTCTCTCTATTTTTTTGCCACTTTTTTTTTCGGAGAGCACGGCACGGCCCTACCGCCACGGAATGGTCCTGCACCCGGAAGGTACATATTTTCATTTCGCGGACAGTTTCTTCCGCGAACACGGCAAATAAAATGTCGCCGGCTATTTGTCACGCCGTGTCTTCGCGCGATTTATGATTTCTGACCGGCGTGCTGCTGCAGGGCCTGTAGGGCCTGTAGGGTCTGCAGGCGCTGCAGGTGAATAGGGCAAGGGCCGGAAGGGGAGGGCCCTCTGCCGCCCTCGGCTCACTCAGGGCAATCTTTTATTTATGGTGGGGTGCACGTGATGATTTTGCAGTGCACCGCCGCGAGGACATGCTTCTCCATATTCATCTGTGTTTTGTAGGGTGTGGTTTTTAAACGCAGTGTACACCCAGTGACACGCGCACTAGAGCTCCGTGCCTGGGTATGTGTGGCCACGCTAAGCGAGCACCATGACGCATCCGAGGGACCCCTTCATTTGTTCCAAGCGTCTTACGGTGCCCGATGTCCATCGGCGGCTACTTCCAGGCTGCGTCCACTAGTGCTGTTACTGTTGCCATCACGAGCCTTATCCGGCCGCCCCCACTGTTCGGCGCAAGGAGGGACACGCTGTAAAAGATTCGGCGATATCGCAACGCCGCAAACTTTGGGGGCGGCCGTTCGGGGCTTTTATGTGGGAGTCCATGCGGGGCACGCCGGGGCGCGGCGGTCCGGCGAGACAGAGGGGACGGCCATAAACCGCGCGCGTGGACAGCGCGGTTTCCTTATGCGGCGGTAAAAGATGAAACGTGTCCTCTCGAGCTGTCCCCCGATTACACTTATGTTCAAAGAGTGGAACAAACCGTGTCGGGACCGCGCGTAAACTCTGAGTTGGTCGCCCCTGTACTCCTACCTTTCCATCGGCCGCGCCGACTGCCTGCAGGTTATAACAGTGACCTCGTTCAGACAGTGCGGAGGCTTTGGCAGAGCGACGCAACAGGACGTCGAGGGAAAACAAGAGACGTTTGCGGAGATGGCGGGCAAATACGATGCACGGAGCAGAGGGGACCGGCGGCGAAGGCACTGGAAGTCTGGAGGAGGGGAACTTCTCTATTGATTGCGAAGCCATTTTGGAGGAAAAGGCTCACCTATGAGGAAAAATCACAGCTTATTTGTTTTTTCCTCCGTCATCGTCGTTCCGAGTGGAGCCCCAGTCCGGTCGGTCAGCCCACTGACCCCCGGGGTCTCAATGTCGGGAAAGGACTGTGCAATTTCCTCTCCCCCGCCCCTTGCAGGAAATGCAGGGGGTTGTTGGCTCGTGTTTGCGCGCCGCCTTGTGAGGAGGCTCCGCCCCGCCCGGCCCCTCCCGGCGCCGCCCTCGGCATACACTCCACTCCCTCGTTACCCCTCCCTCGCTCACGCCGGCCCGTGACGTGTGGCGCTCCCTGGGCGGTCATCACGCAAATCATCTCGTAAACAAACCGTGATGTGATGGAGGTGCGAGCCGGGCCTGGCCGTGTGGCCGCAGTGCCGTGACCCGGCGAGTAATTATCACCCTTTCCCTTGGCCCCAGGGACGCTCGCAGGTAAACAGACAGACACATCATGGATCCGATTGTCGTGTTTTCGCGGCAAGGAAAACAACTCCCTGTGCGGGACAGTGCCATCGCGGAGAAATTGGTTTTGAAACTTGAATTGAGGTTGGGAATGCAGCTGTTTTCAACATTAACGTCATAGCGGATGCAAGTCCCTCGTTGACTACGAGCAGAGCAAGAGACGGACACAAATCCACAACTTGTATCCCTGGCAGCATGACTTCATTTTTCCGGTTGGCCTGGGGGAAGGAGTCGGTGGATGGTAATTAAACAGGAAATGGTGGCATGGGGCCCGGCCCGGGCCCGGCCGGCCCAGCTCGCAAAGCCCTGCATCCAAAGCGCAAAACTAATTGGCGGACGACTATTTAGTTGGCTCGGAGGCAAGGCAGTGCCAGGCAAGGGGCTCGGCCCAGCCCGTCCCCCGGCAGTGACTTGGATTCGCCGACATTCTCGCTTTCGAAACGTCCTCCGCATTCACCTGGAGCCCGACAGCACCGGCCCGCCCCCCAGCGCCAAAGCTGGCGCGCTCACTCACTCACCCAGTCAGACTTTCATCAGGCAGACCGGCCCCGCTACGACGCTGCGAAACGTGTTTATCTGATAGTGCCTCAGAGGGAACACTAGCGCCTTGGAGACGCAGGTCTGCAAGGACCTTCGCCTTATTGCCATAGAGAAGTGCAACAATGGGGAACGGCAACACTGCTTTGTACTTCCGGTGGCAGCAGCTCACTTCACCGTCCCCCACAAAGCCCTCCGCTTCCTCGCAATCCAACACCGCATGTCCCCCATTGTCTCCAAGGTCACCCGTGTTGTTTTTCTCCGCCGCTCGCACACTCACATACAATATTGGGTGCTCCTTATCGGCAGAGGGGCATGATGGAAAGGGCGGGGCGGCGGGGCGCGGTCCGAGCCGAGCGCTCCAAAAAGCATTTCAAGGAAAGAGATTGCCCGCCGTATTTCACATTTTATGGACGTTGAAGCGCCGTTAGATTGCACCGGATTGCAGGCGGCAAACAAGCGCGGGGCAGGTGCGGCCTGTAGCCTAGTGCTGTTTGTTTTAGCGAGTTGTTCTCGTTTGAGCAGTGCCACACGTTTTGACGATCGTCAACAAAGGCCACTTTTGAAGAAACGAGACACTTCTCGAACTAGTTCCCACTCCCACAAGAAATACACACAAAAAAGCAAATTTTCAATACGTGGAAAGTTGCTCGCAGTAAAGACACCAGTATTTTTTGAGTGCAACACAATAACTGTCAGAGTTGTCTCTTCCACTCGTCCACCGCGGACGTACAAAGGAAGTCCAAAAGGACGGCAAGTCACTTTACATTTGACAGACATTGCGATATTATTGCTAAACAGAGCGAGCAGAGACGGGGGTTATTCCGTGTGTATTTCTGTGTGTGAGTCGGGAAGAGAGAGGGAAGCGTGTTTGCGCACGGAGCGCGGTCTACTCTAGCCGTGTAAGGTATGCGACCCGCCGTTTTAATATCTACGTCGAGAGCGTGTTGGGATTGTGCGCTGACTCGTCAATGATGCCGCCGAGCGCTGGATTCAAGTAGAATTCCGCGCTCCACCGCTCGCAAAATTATCGGAGAAGGGTAAGAGCCACGGCGCGTGGTTCGCGACCTATTCCCTTGTGATGCATGGAAAAATGTGTAAAACCGCATATTGCTTTTGAAGAGAGGAGGCACGCACGCCGGAGCAAGTAGCGGCAAATGAAAGCCCTCGCTGATTTCCGGCCCGGATTGTGTCGTCTCGGATAACCTCAAACGCGCTTCCCGCGCCGCCGTGCGGGAAGCAAATATCTTTGCATTTAGACGAGGGTGTGATGCCGGCGCCTCGCCCAGCGCTTCCGCGGTCGCCTGCATTGACTACACAGTTTGGAACTGCAGCCTGCGGTTTCGCCACTGATTGATAGGGGCGTAGACGGGGAGCCTGGCCCTGGCGGATATTTATGTTTGTCCGTGTCGCTCGGAGGAAAACCGCAAGCTGTTCCTGCCTTGCTCCCCGACCCCCACTCCGCAGCCATACCCTGACCTAATCATGCGTTGTGTGGGCTGTACCCCTTTTCTGCGCTCCGGGGAAATCTGACACAAAGGTCTTATTCTTGGCGTTCCACGAGGAGGGGGGCTGTAAAGTGATTCACATGTCAACCGCAGGAGGAGTTTACTTTAAGGCTAGTCAAGCAGAATGCTATTTACTTTAAGGCTAGTCAAGCAGAATGCTAGTTGGGTGATAAATGAAGAAGGGGCACAATTCCGCAGCGGCTGTGTTTAGGCGTGCCGGTGGCTTCCTTGATGTGTGTGCGTGTGTGTGGAGCTGGTTGAACGGAAAGGGGAGGTCCTAGAGTGGTGCCAGCTGGTCCGTATTTGCTGCTGCTTGTCGCCGGCAGCTTGGCAGCCGGCTGAACAGACTGGGCACAGATTCCCCGGCTCCGCCTCTCCGGACGAAATCAACTCTGTTCCTGCGCTCCCCGACGTACGAGCCTCTTTGTGCCTATCACTGAGGCCGAGGGCCAGTCGAAGCACCGCGCGACCGAGTGATGGCGGAAAGAAAGTGCGGTGATGCCGGTGGCATGCAAATGTGTCCAAACTGCCACCGTAAAGCCGCTATGATAGCCCCCGCCCCGAACGCCCCCGCCATGCGCGACGACGTTCCCCGAAGATATTAAATTTTGATCGTGCCCAGTGAAGGCCTCCTCCTCGGATTTTCCGGAACGCCCCGACGCGGCCCCAAATAAAAACAAAGAACCTTTTTTCGTCCTTTTTTCTCTCTCTTCCTAAAACGCGGCGATGCTTTCTGATTGAAACCTTCCTGTTCCAGCTCGCGGGGGTGGCGTGTCGGCCGGCCAGGGGTCGCAGCAGGGCTCGGGCCCCGTGTTCATCCAGGAGCCGGCCAACAAGGTGGACTTCTCCAACAGCTCGGGGGTCACGGTGCTGTGCGCCGCCCACGGGGACCCGCCGCCGGTGAGTATTAGTTTTTCAACGTAGGTTTTGTTGTTACTGTTGTGGAGTTTCGTCATGGTTCCTCAGACAGAAGCATGGAAAGGAAAAGGGGTTGTGAGTTCCCACAACCTTTGTCCGCCTATCAGTTGAAAGTCGTTCCTCAATGCTCGCGCGCATTCCCGTCGACTCGCGCCAGGGCCGGAGTAGTGTGCCAGCGTCATTACAACAGAGAAAACAATCACCGCGGTGGATTACCTCACAGGTGGGACAGGGACGGGGAGAGGTTGCGGCGTTGGGCGGCGCCAGAGGTGACGAGACGTGGCTTGTTTCCACTGGAGATTATCACGCCGGGCCGCGGCCTCGACCCCGCCAGAGGCCTCGTGGCTGGAGCGGCTGGGGCGCCTGGAGGGTCCGGCTGTTTGATCAGGCAAGGGTTGGCGATGTGAAGAATGGCCGAGGAGCGCACTGCCGGCAAAGGCGTGGAAAACGCCGAGGGAACACAGCGCGTGTACTCCGTGAAATACGGCGGAGCACGCGACAGTGTGCCCCCTCGGGCAACCACGACCCGCATCAGCCCGCTGCCACCTCTTATCCTTTCATTACGGGGCAGGTTATGAAAAACTGAGAGGAGCGCGCCTTGGCCTGCCTCGGCTCACCTCCCCCACCCTCCACTTTTGGGGCTTGAGCCAGGGATTTCCCGCAGGGGCCCCGGCGCCGTGCCCCTGGCGCGTTGTGCCGCGCGCGCCCAGGCGTCGTCCGTTCATAAACCGCCTTGTCAAAATTTCGGTCGCATGCGCGTCGTTTGGGGCGGACCAGTTGCTCGAGATGAAGTCCCGCAAGATGGATCCACGCAACCCCGGGGGAGGACGTGGCGACGGCCGCGCCGCTGGATCGGCCCGGCCGTCTTCCTTGTATGTTTACGTGCTCAATTTCGAGGTGGATGGCCTTTTTTACCCGCAAGAAACCCACGGGTTGGTTTCTTTCCCGAAAAAGTGTTTTTTTTTTTTGTGAAAATGGGCAGGCTTTGGGACGTCTATTTTATGTCACTGTCACCCGCTGCCACCATTGCGCTTCGTGCGGCCTCCAGAGGAACGAGGCCATCGGACTTTGCGGTGTGGTGGTGGACGTGGACCGCGCCAAAGGCAGGCAGGCCAGAGGCGGCCGGGCCGTGGGGTTGCGGCTGTTCGATGCGTAATGGCGATGGAGGCCAGTATAATTGGCAGGTACAGCACGACCCAGTGCCCTGGGCTCGGCCCCGCCCCGCGCGCTGACGACGGCGGTCTTCATGACCTCACGTGAGGCGGCATGAAAAATTGGCGGCCGTGCTGGCCCACCGGCCCACCGCACAGCGCAGCCATTGACGTGCGTATTTGATGACTCTGCCAGCCGGCCAATATAAATGATGCGCCCGTGACGCCGATTCAAAGCGAGCCCACTGGAAAAAAAGGAAAGGCCCCGAATAAAGTAGAGGGAAGGGTCAGCGCGCTGGAGCGGGAGTGGGGGGCCGCCCACCAGAGGCAGCGGCAAGGTAGAGAAAACAGGTGCTTCGTTTCAGGTACCGTGGAAAGTGTAGCCTTGGTCGCTGCAAAGGCTTCAGCAAAGGGGACTGATTTTTTTTTTTTAAAGTTAAAACACAGCAAAACTCCAGACGATCAAAAACCAGGTCCAACCAAAGGTAGTCACATAAATCCATCCTAAATGTCAAATTAAATATGTGGAAACCAAAATTTCGGTAAGTGGGTCTAATTTTTTTTGAGGTGGATGAAAAAAAGGACGTTGGCAGGACACCGGTGGGGTGGGTCACTGGCAGCGGGCAGGGACTCTGGAAAGGGGGGAGGGGGAAAAGGGATGGGTGAGGCAATGGATGGGGGACACTCGGCGGGGAGAGATTCAGGACTTACGTGTGCCGGGGTCAGCCATAAAGTGCGGACATTTAATGAAACCTGGTCCCTTACCTGGCTGGGCCTTCTTGGCACAAGAGGCATTCCCTCTCTCTCTCTCTGTGTGGGTGTGTGTGTGTGTGAGTGATGCGTCGTGCGACTGTGACTGGGTCACGTTCACATTATCGGCCACCGTGTGACGCCCAGATTTCGGCATTTAAAGCGTTTTCATTTGGGTAAATGCCGTTCTGGCCCGGAGCTGTGCGTCTGCGCGGCTTGTCATGTAAAGGCGGACCCTTTGATGTTGGCACGGTGGCGAGCCGTCCTGCATCGCACCGCAGGGTCCGAAAAGGGCACTGCTAAACAAATTATCACGTTTATTGCGGTGGGGAACCCCAATTTTCCCCCAGGCGGATGGGTACATCGAAACGACGCAGCCCCTTTCGCTGCTATGGGTACACATTGTGTCCCCCGCCTTTAAATCACCAATTTCGGGCCCCATTTCGACGGGGGCAGGGCTCGTTCAACTCGGACGGTCAGTGCGAAGCGCGTGCGGTGGGGTTTCCCTTGTGTACCCGCCGGGTAAACCCCCGTGTACCCGCCTAACTCGGCCAATTTCCCTCCGATTTCAACGGGACAGGTGTCGTTTAACTCGGACGGTCAGTTCGGTGCGAGTGCGGTGGGTACACTTGGGGTACCCACCATGTTTTACCCACCGTGTACCCCCCTTTTGGGCCGCAGACCCAGTTGCGACCCTCGTTGAAAGGTCTCATCAAGAAAGTTCAATGCGACCCTAAAAAATTTTCTTGGGGCACCCCCCTTTTTCCAAAATATCGATTTCAAAACCCGTATATTGGAAAAAAGGGGGGGCGTCCAAAAAATTTTTTTATGGTCGCATTGAACTTGTCTTGATAACCCTTTCCCAAAAGAGTGGTCGCAACCGGGGCTGCGGCCCGAAATGGGGGGTACACGGTGGGTACACATGGTGGGTACACAATGTGTACCCCCGCACTCGCACCGCACGATCGTCCGAGTTGAACGACACCGTCCCGTTGAAATCGGCCCGAAATTGGCCGAGTTAGCTGGGACCGGTGGGTAACGGGGGTACACAATGTAACCCCCGCACCGCGCTTCGCACGAGTCCGAGTTGAACGAGACCTGTCCCGTCGAAATCGGGCCAAAAATTGGCTGAGTTAGGTGGGTACACAAGGGTTTCCCCAAAGCAGCAAAAGGGGGGCGCGTCTTTTTAGTACCATCCGCCTGGCCGGAAACTTGAGGTGTACCCCCCGCACGAACTTTATTCACGCTTCAAGTTGTGAAGAAATATGCGTGTTTAATGCTTGAGATAGTGACCTCTGATTCGTGCATTTTGTGAGAGCGGAATGTGTTTACGATTTTAAAGAGAGACACCCGGTTGTTCGACGTGGCGGAGACTGGCCGCGCCACACCACTCTCAAAGTTTCCCTCCGGTTGCGCTTCCTTGCCGTGGCACAACCCCCGATGCGCCGCTCAAACTTGTGCCGGGCCTAAGTACCGTGTGGAGGTGCGAGGCTGCAGTGGGGTGGCAGCATGGCGGGCGGCCAGCCAAGGGAGGTGGCGATGAATCTCCGGGCGGCCACTCGGGGTACTCAGCGTTACTTCGCTGTGCTGTGTCCACCGTCCGGCCCGACACTTTCGAAATAAAATCCAGTTACAATCAGAACAAGTTGTATTCGAAATTATTTTTTTTAAGTGTGTTATTAGGGACGAGTTTTGTGAAGTGTACCTGTTTCACAGAGTCGACCGACCTAGTGCCTTGCCTTCCCCGGGGGCCAATTCGTAAAATTGTTGTTGTTGTTGTGCAGACGCTGAGCTGGCTGCTGGACGACGGCTCGGTGGCGGCGGACGTCCCGCGGCTGCGTCGCATGCTGCACAACGGGTCGCTGCACCTGCCCGCCTTCGCGGCGGACGAGTACCGCGCCGACGTCCACGCCACCTCGTACCGCTGCCGCGCCTCCTCCAGCGCGGGCACCATCTTGTCGCGGCGCGTGCGGCTGCGGGCAGGTAAGGCATCGCTCAGTGGATTTGCCTGGAGAACGGTGGGGGCGGTCGAAATCCCAGACGCGTTTTGAGCACCAGCGTCGCTAAATAGGGCTCAAACTGATCGTGTGACCCCACCAATGGATTGCTCTCCGAACGAGGAATCCATTGGTGGGGTCACACGTTAGGTTCGAGTCCTGTTCGGCGGCTCTGGAGCTCACAACGCGTTTTGAGTTGGCCGCCTGCGGCAGTCTTCTCCACTTGCCACAAGCCTCGGCGTAAACCGGCCTCGATATACGGATTCCGTTTCTCCTTTCTGTCTCGGCCTTTCTTCCTTGCCCGCTGTGTCTTCGCAGGCCGATACGGAGAGACGCCGAGCAGGGCTCCGTTCGCTTCTTCCTTTTTTCGACGCAAATATGCGCAGGCGGCCTAATATCTGAATATTTAAATGCAGGGGAAAACGCGGGGAGCTGCAAGTCCCTTATTGGCGGAGGGGGCGTTCTTATCCGGCAAGGGGTCTCAGCCTGAGAGAGATCGGCCTTCGGCGCGCGCGTGCCGAGCGGGTTGCCTATGCTGGACTCCGCGGGCGCTCACTGACGCGCGACAGGCGAGTGATGCCGAAAATTGATCGGTGCGAGCGGGGTGTGAAACCAGTGCCACGCTGTAAAACGAACGTTGCGAACGTGGATATTTATGGGCGATTCCCGGACTGCGAAACGTCCTGTCGAGGGCCGCGCCCTGCCCGGGGGAGGGGGGAGGGGGGCGTGCCATTCATAAGGCGAGAGGGTCGGTCGCTGCACCGCGAAACGGACCTGTCTCACATTTCTCTTCATTATCAGCGGGGAAGGAAAGGGGGGGGAGTGAATGTGGGTCGCGCCTCTGTTTGGGGCGTCGGACGGGGGCGGTGGCAAAGTGAATGGTACCAGTGTGTGTGTGTGTGTGGATGTGAGTGTGTGTGTCGCTGGAAAGCAGATACTCGTGTCAATTAGTGTTCGTTTTGCAACCGTGCAGAGGAAATGGCCGGGAACAGGACGAAAAAAAAACCACGCACTTTTTATGCAGAATTTTGAATATTTTAGGGGAGACTTCGTGGCACCCCTGGTCTTTATGCAAAAAAAAGCAGCGGCATTCGTGTTTAAAACAAATCCATTAAAAAACACAATGATACACGACACAGCAGCCGACGGTCTCTGCCTTCCTTTTCGGCGGGGTGGACTCCTGCCCCTTTGTTGCGTCCCACTTATCGACTGGGGTGTCCTCAGGACGGCGCAAGGACAAGCAGACGACATCATTTCTCGTGAAAACCATGAGCGCGCCGAATCCACTCCTTCGCCCCTCATGCATAATTCACATTTTTCTCCCCCGCTCGGCCTCTCGCATGCGAAAGCGTCCGCGCCAAGATTCGTCCTGCGCCGAATAATCGGGCGGCGGGTGTTTGCTGTTTAACTGTCGGAGCGAAGCACGATGAGGAGTGGACAGCCAGCGCTGCAGTGTTCTTTGCAAACTTTGGCGATCAGCGGAGTGCCGGGCCGCGAGGCCAAGCGCGAGCGACATCGTGTTTATGCCAAACACTCCGGCGATAATGGGAAGGGAAGCGCCGAGGCCCGCCCCGACTCGACCGACTGTCTTGAGATCTACAGACGCCCGAAAGGATTACTTGTTATTTCAGCAAAATAAACTTTTCTCAGTCAGATTTTAATCACGTTTTGACCACTTTTGCGAAGCCACTGGTCCCAAACTTCCTGAGGTCAAAGCCTTTTCCAGAAAAAGAAGGGTCTTAAGAATGGGGGAAGGCCTGTGACCTCAGCTAAATTAGACACACTGGCTGCCCGAAGTCAGCAAATCCGACTTATTTCGGAGATTCAATCACTTTTTGGTCATTTTTTGAAACGTATATACACGAGACATATGCACACACGCTGCCGCTGTCGAGTGCAGTCGTTGGACCGGTCTTAGGCGGCCCGCCGGAGCTTCCCCACGGGTCATGGACACGGGAAAGTCGAAGTGAGCACCCGGCAGCCCCCATGGCCTCCGTGACCTCGCCGCCTCCCATCGACACAATCGGGCTTAAGCCGCGCCAGAAGCCAACCGCTGCTTGCTGCGCCAGGCCACGCCGGGCGGGCTGGCTGGCAGCCTGGATGGCTTCTCACGGTGCTCAATCCTAAACCGACTCCAATTTGCATGCCTTGAGTCGTGTGAATGCGCGCCAGGGTTGAGACGGTCTGGCGGCTAAGCTTGCTAGCCACACGCGCCCCGTGCTTCGGCAAGCCGAGCTGCGTCTCTCCGCTTTATTGGGTCCACCGTAAAGCCCCGAAAACAAAAAAGGGGTGAGTCTGTCGATGCGATGATCCTATTCTTCCTCGGAAGAAGAGCACAGCTTCGTGCGAGTCAGCACAGGGTTTAAAAATGTCCTCTGGGCTCTGGGAATGTGTTTGAAAAACTGGCTGAATTTGTACAAGAAAACTCACCGGCACGAAATTTTTGCCGTGCTGGGACTCGGGGACTCGGGGCCTGTAGTAGCCTCCTCGCAAAGCCATAAGGTGAAAAGGCCTCCAATTTTCCCCCTTTCCGCTGGAGGACGGACGTCATCTTTATTCATCCGAAAGTAATTGTTTGAAATAGGTGTACATAACAAGCAGCCGCCGGGAGACCACATTAATTCAGTCGGGCAATCCTATTAAGTCATCTATGCCGCTCACCCCGCCGTGGCCCGGCGTGGCCCGCCGTGGCCCGGCCCGCTGCTCGCCAAAGGGAGGGCTCAGCAGGGCGCAGCATTGTCACTGCCACCTCGCTTGTTTTCCGGAATAAACTCCTCCGCCGGAAATAGCTTTCGCAACAAGGATTTGCGCACTCTCTGGAAAATAGGTCCGAGACCAACGGGGACATTTGAGTTGATTTTTCATACTGATTATTGACTGATGGCTTACACGAACCGTCCGACAAAATTTTTGAGTGTCATCAAAGACAAATGTTTTGACAGAGCTGAGTTAATTGGCGCTGTGATTTCGCACTGCTCCTCATTGTCGCCCCAGCAATCCCAAACAATTCCGATCCGGAGGAAGTTACCACGTTGCCACACTATGTGCTCTCGTTTCGACAAGTAAACATCCACACCGGGCCTTGCTTGTGTACCTGCGAAAACGAAATACAGCCAAATAGAATCGTTTCCTGTGACGAGCCCCCGGATCGTGACTCTCGACCCATTTGCATGACATTTTACAACGGAAAGGACCAGCACTGAGTTTGAGTGGATGAGCAGACAGTTTTAATTAAAAGTAAACAAAGCGACATTTTTCTCCCAAGGTACACAGACAGGGCGATCGCAGCGCATCAATCGCCCGACTCCAATCTCGCTGAACCAAACAATGTTTGTGACGCGACCCTAAACGAATTCCCCGTTGACATTAAGAATTGCGGTTCGGGCAAGACACTCGCGAAAATAAATAATTAAATGACGAGCTTCTAAGATGATGAAATTCAATTGGACTAGTTAAATTAAAAAGCAAAAATTCCCTTTTAACATGAGCTTTGCTTTGAGGTTTCCAACCATATTTAGGCTCTGACACTCATACGCAGTTTTTTTTAAAAATAACGGCTAGCTGAAAAAAAAATGAAAAGTAATTTTTCACTTGTTTGTGCCGCCTTTCGTTGGGAGTTTCACGGTTTCTTTCCAACTTCTGAATAGCCCCCTAATGACGGTTTCATTTCCTCGGGTCGATTCCCTCACATTTCCAAACTTTCTTCCGCGAGTACAATGCTGGCGAGTGGCATCGTGGTTCCTCTCTTCTCGTATTCGCATATTTCTGTCGGCGGCGCAGCGTAATGTCGCCTTTGTGTCGGCTTGACCCGCGCACACGCCAGACAGGCCAAACAGTTTCCAAGATGGCGGCCCTTTGTGCGGACTTCAAAGTGGTGCAAGTGGGATTCGCTCTTCGCCCGCCGTCACGGCCGTCACGTGACGGACTTTCACGGAGAACAATGCCGTCCATCTCGGCATCTCAAAGCCGCCAAAAGTTCCGCATTAGAATGACTTGGCGGCCGAGGAGGCCATGCCGGCCGGGAGAAGGACGCCCGTCTCAGACGGCTGCCGTTGAAAGTAGCCCACCAGGGCGGTTCTGTGTCAGACGTCTTCATTCGGTCCATTTCATCCGGTCAGTAGGGTGTTAAAATAGCTGCCTTTAAATTAAGATACCTTTCAGTACGAATGTTCAATTCTCGCTGCTCGCGAGTTTTTCCTACATGTTCTTTGGTACACCTCGCTCTAACCCTCCTCTTTCACACAACACAACACACACACACACACACACACACACACACACACACACACACACACACACACACACTCGCGTCCCACTGCTCTCGGCCCCGTTCCGCTTACACGGGCATACGACAGGTAAAGTACGCGACTGCCGCGCCGTTGTCGAGGTCGTCTCGCTCGGTGTGTAATAAAGGCGGTGTATCTACGCCATTTTTCTTATCATTTTCTGCAGCAGAAATCTGGCTGCAGAGGGAGAAAGGGGGGGGGGGGGAGTACGGTACGCCGGTGGCTGTGGCGCTGCCGTGGCGCGCCGTGGCGCCGGGGGAGGGGGGGTGTTTTGATGTAACCAGAGCCGGGTTGCCTGCCTGGTCGTAACCCTTACTCCTTTTTCGTCCTCGTTTCTCTTATTTGCCTCTCCCACGGGGCACTATTAGCAGCGCAGTGCGCATTTTGCTCCGTTCACAGGAAACAGAAAGACCCCCCGCACACACTTTTTTTTCGGTGTTTTGCATCTTTGCTACCCGCACGGTCCGCTACTCGGACGGTGTTTGTGTGAAGGACCTGGCAGGAAAATAGAATTCCTCGAGACACGCATACATATTTCATGTAATAATTAGTCTCAGCCCTGCCTTATGGCAAGAGGTCACGAAGTCCCCCCCCCCCCCTTTCCCCTTCCCCTCCCGCCCCGGAAACGGGCCACGGCCTACGCGGAGGGCAGGCCTGTGTTCATGCCTGGTACTGCTCTCACCAAGGACCCACTCGCCTTCCGTAACGGCCATACTCTCTAAATTGCAGTGGCTTCCAGAGTCTTGATCCTGTCGAGCTCCGAAAGGCAAAAGCACCTCCTGAGTGCGTGCACGAGCGCGAATTGTTACCGACCATCTGTAAACATAACCTCGTTTTTTGAAAGTTTTTTTTTTCAGCCGTTGTTTTTTTTCTTCAGAGCCTTTCTTTCGTGACCTAGGCCACACCACTCGGCCCATCCCTCACTGTCCGCGCCGCTGCAGCAACCGGCTAATACATTATTTCTGTTTGCCGGCTGCGCCGATATCTGCTCCACTGTCAATAGAACAATGCCTTGGTCCACCTTTGCCTGTCACTCTCTTTCCGTTTCCGGCGACTCTGCACACCCTCTCTGTCCTCCAGGGCCCTGCACGGCCAAAAATTCACTGTCTTTTATGACAGGACGACGAAAACGGTGTCAGCTTGAATTTCGACAGTGTGGGTGTCGTTGCATTCGGGAGGCCTAGCCTATCTGCGTTCCACGGCGCGCCATTACACTGCTTTATATTTCGCAGCGTGTCGGCAGTGCCGGGGGTGCCCCTGGAATGCCACACGCGCGTGTTGCGCGCGCCAACATCTGTCTCGGTGAAACGCTTTCCGCGTTCTTGTGTCATGCCGAAATTAAGACGCATTCAGCGGCGATGCACTGGAGGAGAGGTTTGTTGTTGTCGTAATGCTGTTTCAAGGGGTCGCCCGGAAAACAGCAACGTTTTGACTGAATACTCGAAAACTGGAAGGGAACTGCCAGTTTCTTGTTTCCCTTTTCAAAAAATAATTATCTGTTTATCGGGACCCTTGCATCAACTTGAACATCTTCCAGGTTGAGATTTGTTTCCCCAGCTCACCTTGTCATCTGACCAACCTGACCTCATTACGGTGGTGTTTCAAAAGCGTCGCTCCTCCCAAAACCACGTGGCTTCCGACAAGCTCCACCATTTTCGCGTGTATGAGCGCTTGTGTGGCGGCCGGGGACGGCCGAGGAGCGGTGCGGGTCCTCGCTCGAGACCCCCATTCCGCGAGGCAAGGGAACTTGAGCAGATGGCCTGTTTGGGGCGGTGTAGGCCTTAAAACGGGAAAACAAGGGAAGGAGGGGTGGGGGAGTATGACGCCGCCCTGATAACGCCAGCCAACTCCTCCCGCGCGAATAAAAACCCCTCAACGCGACTGTCAAAACTTGCCGGCGGCTGCCTCCGCCCTGCCTCGCCCCCTCCGACGGCGCCTGCGCCTGGCGGGCCTGCCGGGCCTGGAATTCATTTATAACCAAACTGCTGTTGTTGTTGCCGGGGCGTTCTGGAGAGGTGTCGCCCGCCGGCAGGAGAGTCTCTCGCGAAAGTTTGAAAAGGGGGCTTCTTTTTCGGAAACGGCACCAGCCACTTGACTGCAGTGGAGTGGCTGGTCCGCGTGAGGCGGAAGCAACTGCACTGGCTGACTGGAGTGAACAGTGGTTTGAAGGTCGGTGTTGAAGCGTCTTGTACTGTGATCATTTTCCCCATCAGTTCCTTTCACTCCTCGCGGGATTTCGTTGGCCTGCCGGGCGAGGCTCCTGGAGACGCTTTTTGCCGCTCCTCGTCAATCTTCTCTTCGATAAGGCTGGCCCCTAACGTGCACCTGTCGGAACTTTGAGGCCCCCTAATGGGAAAGACGCATAGGCACGGGGCACGGGGTCGCCGGGTAGGGGCCCTACCGTCGGGCTGGCCGAGGCCCGGCCCAAGGAGGGGGCGGCCAGGGGCGGCTTTGCCACGCTCTGCAGCAACAGCCCCCGCCTAAGCCGGGGTATTATTTGGGAACACGGCCCAGCGCAGGCCAGGTTCTGTTTCTTTTGACATGTTCTAATTCCCGCATCAATCCCCCACCCCCACCACCGCGAGCTTTAATAACACGCGCTTGATCCCTTTAGCGCCGTCTGTTTGGGCGGTGCAGTGCGCCGGGGGAGGGGGCGGGGCAGGTGAAAAGTTAGCCCGGGTGAAAGGGGAGAGTTGCGTCGGGATTAGAACACAGCGCGAAAATTTGCAGGTCCTAATTACTTTGTATGCGATGCGTGTAATCCACTGCCGACACGGGGAGTTTTGGTGCAGATAACTGGGCGGGCTCGGCCGGGGAGGGTCGTGGAGGGAATCGGTGAGGGAGGGAGGCGATGCGGTTCGCGGAATGGTTCACCTCCATTCGGTGACCAGACTGCTGGTCAGTGAGGGTCACATTTCGCGCTGGGTTGCCTACCTCGCAGGGCGGGAAGCGGCGGGGGAACGCTGACAAAGCAGAAGGCAGCAGATTATCTAAAATAAGAGGTGCCCGCCAACCCAGACACGAAACTAATTAAGGGCTTCGTGTGTGTGTTGGCGGGGGCGAGAGCGGGAGAGTACCCAGCGGACGGAGTGCGAGTTTGACGAGATAAAAATACACGCGCGCTCGTGTGTGTGTGGACATGTGTGCGTGTGTGTTTTGGCGAGTGTGTGTGTGAACGGACGGACTCACGCGACGTAACAGGTGCTCTTGGCAAATGATGTTGTCCGCCATGACATGGCGTTGCTGCGTCTCCCATTTCATACGAAGACGGGGTTTCCACCTGTAAACAGGAGAGAGGGGAAGAAAATTCCTGCGCCGCGAAAAGAAAGCCTGTTAGTGTATGCACAACAGGCCGCAGGAAAGCTTCTTTATTTTTCAGAATTTTTAATTTTTTTTTAAACTAATAAACGAAAGATAACAGGGGGAAATTACTTAGAATTTTGATGTACATACAAATGAATTTCAGTTGAATTTTTGATAAATTTTACGCAAAAACGTCTGAATTTTGGAAAGTACTTCGACAAACTTTACTAAATTTCAGTAAATAGCAAATTTTTGATGCATTTTGGTGTGCAAATGTCACCGTCGGGTACCATTCGGTTTAGAAAAAAAAACACAGAGGCAGGCTGGCCACTGCACGTGCGTACATGTGCCGTCTCTGCCCCGGCGGCTTACAGCGTGCTTACAGCGAGCTCACAGTGGGCGGAGCGGCGGGAGCACACTGTTGCGGCCAAGAAGGCAAGACGGCCGGACAGCCGAGGATAAATGGAGCGCGTCCTGCGGCCATGCGGCCATCTGGACTCGACGGACGCCCATTGTCGGCCGATATGGAACCGTGGAACGCGCCTCGCGGTCGGAACACGCATCGCGGATTAATCCCTCCCGCGTTCGTCCGAAAAGGCTCGGCGAAGGCCCTTCGGCGTGCCCAATCCGAAGCCGAGAGCGGCGCGTGCTCGCGCCTTATTGGCTGCTTTGTTGCTTTTGTGCTGTCTGCCTCTACTTCACTTGCCTTTAATTTATGTGGTGCCAGGTGGGAGGCGGGATATAAATTACCCGGCCGCGCGCCGACGCGCCTGTCTCTATGTGTGTCCGTGTGTGTGTGTGTGTGTCCGTGTGTGTGTGTGTGTGTGTGTGTGTGTGTGTGTGTGTGTGTGTGTGTGTGTGTGTGTGTGAGTGCGTCTGTCAGGCCGCCCCGCCGACACCTTCCCCACGGCGTGACGACCACACTCACACGCCCCCCGTTTGAATGCGCCCCGCCGCCCCGCCTTTGTCGTGAATGAGGGACTGCTTGGCGCGCCGGAACGCCGCCGGAACGCCACTGGAACGCCCAGAGCAGACGACACGCCCAAAAGACAACAAATATTGAATTTGAAAATTTAGGGAGGGAAAGTGGCGGGTCCCTTTTGCCTGCCGCATATTTTGCCGCCCGACGTGATTTCGCTGCCTTGAACGATGGAAAAGTTGGCCTTAGCTGAAGCTATAATGCAAGTCGCGTTTTTTTTCTCCTTCTCTTTCCACATTAGCATTCTCTCTGTAGTGCATATTTTTATTTTGACCTTTTAAGGCACAAGGGCTTTTTTTCCCCCTCCTCGCTGTATGTGCTCTGCGCGCCCCGTGGCATAAATCGGAAGCTATCATCGTCTCATCTTATAGGCGCCACGCCTTGCGCCCGCCCCACCCCACCCCGCCCCGCCCCGCCGCGGTCCGCAGCAACAGGTCGCTGCGTAAATAACGGATCGGCGGCTAAGTTCGGTGACACAGGTCGTCGGCCGAGCCGTAGCGGGGCGGGGCCCGGACCGTGCCCGCGGGAGCGCAGCGGCGCCGGCACGGTGGTCGCTGGTCCTCGTGTCGAACAGCGGCGTGCAAGTGTCGCATCACCCCAGCCGAAAATCCCGGTTACGGTTCCGAGTACGGTTACGACCGGGATAGGATTCCGACCGGGATACGATTCCGGCCGGAATACGATTACGACCGTAATTTCGGACATTTCCGGTTACGACTACGATCGTAACCAGGAAGGGTTTACGACCGTAACTGACCATTCCGGTCGGAGTACAAAGTGTCACAAGACATCAAGTTTGTCTTCTGTGGTGCTCCGTCAAGCAGGGATCCGCTATATATATGCATGACCACAGGGTAAACTTTGCGAGCTACGCCCAATTTTGACTTCAGAAATTTATTTTAAGTTACCGTTCACAAGTTATGGAGTGTTTCTGAAAATTCGCTGGAGACTTAAACGCATGGGACATGCTTCTTCGAGTCCGGCCTCGGACCCGGATCTGGTCCGATCGTAACCGGAATGGGTCCGGTCGTAACCGGAACGAGTCCGATCGTAACCGGAACGAGTCCGGTCGTAACCGGAACGAGTCCGATCGTAACCGGGACGTGACCGACCGTAACCGTAAATTAGGTCCGGTTTCCGATCGCAACCGGAAAATTTGGGGCGATTTACGATCGTAAGCGGAGAATTTTTCCGGAACCGTAACCGGGATTTTCGGCTGGGACGCGCCCAGCTAATGACGATGCCGCCAGGCAGTCGCTGTGACAGTCGCCGCCGGTGAGCTCTGCAGGGTCGCATAACGGACACCACGAAGTGTGAGGAGGAAGTGCGTCTGCAACGCACGCACCCCCCAAAAATGACTTCTTGGATCAAGAAAAAATGAACTTGAGTTAAAGAGCGGGTTACGAAATTAAGTTCAAAAAGTTAAGTTAAATTAAGAAATTTTTTTTCAAGAATTTTTTTTATCTAAACATTTTTTTTTTTGTATGCAAAAAATTTCCTTGTGTTAAGACTTTTCTTTTCTTGTAAAACCAGAAAAATTAAAAATCAAGACACCATTTTTCTGGGTACGGTGCCGAAAACGGTAAACAGGTGGTGAAGAAGGCCGTGCTAATAAGGGCAATGGAGTGGCGGCCATCGGGCGAACAGAAGGTGTTGTACGCCCCGCAGCCGCCCCAGCCCTTATCCCCACCACGCACTCACAGAGCTTGGCGCTAAATGAAGCGGACGTAAACTGATTTGAGACACTGCTGCGTCCGTCGGGCGTCCTCTCTCTCTCGCCGCTTCCCCAAAGCGCACCGAGCCGCCGCCCCGCTTTGGAGATTGCCGTGTTTCTGGCACGCGCGTTTTTGACTTTTTTCAGTTGCCTTTTTTTTAGGACGATAATGTGTTCCTGTTGGTAGCCCCCGAAGCCCAATTGGTGAAAAAGCCAGAGGCCTTTGTCCGCGGCGCGGCTGAAGTTGCCGCCAGGGTATCCTTTTGTTTCGGCCGCGGATAGATGGCGCTCGGTGCGGCCGTGGTCGTCATCGCCCTGATTGCCCCCCTCCCCCCCCCCTCCCCCGATCGCAGCCCTTTTCCCTTTATTCACTCGAATGGGGCCCCTCCGGACGTTTTGACAGGACATTGTGCGGCCCCGCGGGGCCCCGCGGGGGGGCGGAGCGACGCTGGCGTCCGGGGGGCGCCCCGGAGGGCACCCCGAAGGGGGCCCCAGCGGCATCCGCGGCCCCCCTTTCTAGCAGTCCACCATCGCACAGTGGGCCAGGAGACCGGTGGAGGCGGCCAAAACTCCAGACGCGTTTTGAGCTCCAGAGTCGTTAAGCAGGACTCCAACCGGACGTGTGACCCCACCAATGGATTCCTCGTGAGGAGTGCAATCCATTAGTGGGGTCACACGCTCGGCTCGAGTACTGTTCAGCGACTCTGGAGCTCAAAACGCGTCTAGAGTTTTGTCCGCCTCCACCGGTCTTCCGGCCCACTGTGCGTCCCGGCGCGTCCTGGATTAGGAGGGGCTTGTTAGCCCCCTCGGCTACGCCGGCTCCTTCGACTCCCTCGGCCCGTCTGGGCAGACAGGCTGCAGGGCCGGCCAATCGGCGGGGAAAGGGCGGCGGTCACCCGGAGGCCGGATGCAAATAGAGGCGGATTTGAACCCGGGACCGAAGTTGCCGAGGGAAAGTTGGTCCGGGTAAGTGGCACTTCGGTCAGCCTGTCTGGCGGGACCGCTTCCGGAACCCGGCCACGCTTTAGGGTGGGTGGGGCCGCTTTGGAAACGGGTGCCTTTTAGGACGAAAACTCTGTCGTGCAAGTCAGTGTTCTCAAAAAGAGACAAATTTTATGTTGCGAAAAATTGCGAAATTACCTCTATAAACGACAAATAGAACAAAAATATTCCATTAGAACTGCCGCGCATTCAGCCAATCAATACCTTCACAGTGCGTGCATGCTGGTGAGGTAATGGACAGTCAACTGTGTGTGTGTGTGTGTGTGTGTGTGTGTGTGTGTGTGTGTGTGTGTGTGACGGAAGCAATCGCATCTCGGCATTTGATTAGGGCGAATTTGGCTGGCGCTCACTAGCGTGCCTGAATGTTGGCTGGCTGGCCGGCTGGCTGGCTGGCGACGAGCCACGTGTCGTTTTATCTCCTTGTCGCGCCTCCATTCCTACACGCGCCCTTTCTGTGTTTTTGCGCCGCTTTTTTCCCCCGCCCTCCCCATTGATCATGTGATTGTGCGTCCTGTCCGTTGGATATCGCTCTGCGGCCTAAAAGCCGCGCCGGGAGAATACAACTGCCGCCGAAAAAAGGCACATGGGACAGAGTACGAAAAAAAGGGAGACAAATGAAGAGAGGAAGGAAGAGAGAAGAGCGGGAGGGAAGAAGGATAGTTGTGCTAGTGAGGCGGGGCGATATCTCACACAGTGCCCTGTATTCCGTTTTGACGTCACCGCCGGCGTCACCGGGGGTCCTTTTTCCTCATCGGAAGCCGGAGGTCGCGCACTCTTTGCTTGTTTTGCCGCCCTCCGTGCGCACGCCGCCGCTCTTCCTCGTGCTTTTCTTCGCAAGCGAGGAACTCGCTTTAGACAAGCCGGCACCGCTCATGAAGTTCGCGACCCTACGGGCGGATCTCCTGTTGCCTGAACAGAATGAGGTTTTGTTTGGGAGGTCACGAGGGTAAATATGGGCCCAGTCGTCGCCGGCCAAGGAGCTTAACTTGATCGATCTGTATATCTTTCCGCAAGGTGAGTTTGGCAGTTCAGTCGTACGTTACACTTGTGTGCTCTAGATAGAAACGTCCCGAAACATCCTAAGCGAGAAAAAAAAGCACTAAAAATGAAATTGATTTTCTGTAACCGTGTAAAACATGGTGCTGAACCGACTATCTGACCGTGATGACCGAAAAGATTTGTAAGGGGCGATGCGTGGCCCTGAAAATCGCTGTTAAACCGCGTGTGCCTCTTTCTCGCTCATCAAAAGTATTGGCTGGCGACGACTCCACCCTTGGCAGCGCGCCGTGGTGGAGCACAAAAAAATAGATTTGCTCAGCGAGGCGTGCGTTGGAACAGAAAAAGGGGCGCATTGCTTTTTCCCCCTCTTCTTTCTTCTTTCACTTTTCTGTTTCCTCCCTTTTATTTGTTCTTTCCGGGCCAATTGATAGTTGGCGCGGCCAGTCTGTCATTGTACAGGCGGGAGGCTCGTCAACTCAGTTACTGACTTCCGATTTGGAGCGTCGCGATGGCCCGCCGGACCTAGCCGGGCACTGCCAAGAACGATGCCTCAACTCACCAAAATTGCTTTCCGACCCTCCAAAAATAAAATCAGCAAGCGATCGAACTCGCATTTCTTCATGTGAAGCACAGTCGGTTCCCTGTTGTGTTTACACTCCTCGCATCATCACTCTAATCCGTGAGGCTCGCGGCCGAGAAGGCGGAATACTGAAAACCGTTTTTTCTTTCGGAAAAATGGACTCCTTGGTTCCGCCCCCTTCTTCAGGAAGTGAATCACTCTCGGCATCAGTGCCCCTTCGACTTCTGAAGGGAACGGGGATGCGCGTGTGTATCTAGCGGGGCTATTTTCGTCGGACCATGGGCTGAGTGTGTGTGTGTGTGCGCGCGATTCCGGCCCGCCCGAGGCTCGAGATAGCCTGGCGTACGGCAGTGTACGGTTTGGGTTGGCAGTCGTGGCATTGTTTCGCTGTTCCGCAGTGCAGCCAACGCACGCTTTGATGTGCTGCCCAGTGCTGTGCTGCCTGCCTCCCCCCCCCCCCCCCCCCCCCCGAGAAGGAGGTTCCCCTCGGCCTTGCCCCACCAGGGGGCCGCCTGTCCCACCGAACGGCGTCTCAGAGTTCTGGTCCAAGGTGGAGGGAGAGCCGGTGGCAAGACTGAATTCGGCCAGACTAGTTCTTCAGTCGATCCTATCGAGGCTGTTGACCAATGGCGGGTGCAGACATGCGCTAGCCAGCGGCTACCCCCACTCCCGCTGCCGGGAGCGGAAGCAAAGTCCCCGTAAAAAAACAAGGCTCGTTTTGAACGGATCCAATTTTTGCCGCCGCCGTCCCGTAACTCCAGGCCGGCGAAACGGCCCGCTAATTGCAACCTTATTGGCAATATCGCGGTGTGGGGTCGGCCTGGTCGGCCCGGCGGAGTCAATATCTCGTAGGCGGAGAGATTTACGACCCCACCCCGAAAATAATTTAATTTACAAACTACAATCTGGAAGTCTTGCACATCGCCGTAGCAGATTTCACGCTATTAGATCTCAAAGCAATGTGATACGCAAGTATCAGAGACTTTGGTTGACTGTACGCGGACTTGAGGCGGCTGAGTTACGGCCAACCTTTCGCACTGCTCCCCTCGGCCCGCCGCGGCCCGCCGTCCCCGTATCGTCTGCCGCGTCTTATTTGCATGATTATTCATCCGCTGGTTTAGCAAGCACTTTGGAAGGGCTGCGCGGGAGGAGATTGTGCAGGGGAGGTGATAACCAGCCCGCCAGACCGGCGGCGCGAAGGCGCGGCAGACAGTGACGCGGAAGGAAGGGCCGCGGAGCTCATTTTGGCGCGAAAGCCAGACAAGAGGAGGGGGAAGGATTGCCAAATCTTTTGGACCATCCGTGTGACACGATCCTCCTGCGCAAGACTTTGCTGCTCACAATAAAAGGAGCAGTCGCTCCAGAAGGACCTACAACTCTTCGGTAATCGTTACCAATGCGTCACTAAGTGCCATTCGACATAACCTTAGAAATTGATTTGACCGGACGTCTTTTTGACGGTGTGTTCGTTTTCAGCGTGCCGGTGCCAGGATACAACTCGACTATTTTAGTTGGGACCTGCTTGCCCGCTTCCTCCTTTCGCAAAAGATAATTAGGCGAGCACATTACCTGGTCCATGCACTGAGGGGGGGTTGCCCATCCCCTCACGGAGTGTGAGGACAAGAAGGGGGAGAGACAGAGATAGAGAGAGAGAGAGAGAGAGAGAGAGAGAGAGAGAGAGAGGAGAGAGAGAGAGAGAGACCGGGGGGGATGGAACGTGATGAGTCGCCGCAGCCAGCGCGTTGATTGTTTGAGGAACAACTAAACTCGAAACACACCGGCGTATCAAGTTCACTAAATTAAGCCGCTTCCGCCTTGCTCGCTTGTTTACTCGGCAACGAGTGCAGCTAGGGGGCTCTCGCGGATGCAGGCGCGTCCCTCTGTGTGTGTGTGTGTGTGTGTGTGTGTGTGTGTGTGTGTGTGTGTGTTGGTGCGAGGAGCGTTTTGTGCCAAACAGTTTTTTTTTCTCTCTCTCCCCTTTCTTATCGTCACTGGCCCTTTGTGGAGGCCCACCGTAAAAGGAAACACCCCGCTGATTTGAAACCTCTTCCTTTTTCTTGTTACGGCCAGAAAGCCCCATTTGCTTCTCCGTTCCGCTCTCCGCGCGCTGTCTCTCAATTATTGCAGTCAAAAGTTGGGGGAGTAGTTCTCGACGACAGCGCAGTGTTTGCACGCCGGCACACACCGCCAGAAGAAAATGGAGGAGAATAAACCGTCGAAGGGCCGGGTAAGACAGTGTCCTCCGTACACTTTAAGAAAGCACCTCGCTGTCGTGATCGATTTTGCGATTTTGATCGTTTTTTGTCTTGAAACTGTCTTCCTAGCCCCCTAGCCCGTGGAAACCGCGTCGCCGCTCGTCACACAGGTATTCGTGACACGTGTGCCCTTTTTTTAAAAGCCGAACGGGGCCGCGATCCTGTTGGCAGTCCCGTCAGGTCCCGCAAATTGTGTTTCAACGGCATTTGACGGGGGACGTGCTCAGACCAGGTGAGGGGGAAGTCTTCCGAAAAAAAAAACAGTAGACGGAAATCAGTGGGAACGCGGTGGTGACAGGGGACTTGCTTTGATGAGCCAGCAATTATTGCCTTGAGTAGACTGTAGCACTGCGTGAACAACCTCCTCGCTTGCTTCTCCACTCTGCTCCGCCACCACTCTCAGCAAGACGAGACCGCATGATGTAATCGCATTCCTCTTCTGTGGCCTTTTTCATTTCCAGAGTAAATGATCCTCCCTGTCCTCGTCGCGTGGCGAAAGGACTTCGCTCGGGTCTATATCTTCCTTGCGGCGTTGTCGTTAACCACCGCTATCGACTTGGCCACTTTCTTCACACACACGCCCACACACACCCACGCACACACACACACACACACAGAGGCACTGCGAGGACATCTGGCTCGGTGCTGATGCCGTACACTCCCGCTATCACGAGACAAAGGTAAAGAATCGCCAGCCATTTTCATTACTTCCTGGCAATTTAGCAGGGCCTCCCCCTCCGCGAAAATCCCTTTCGCTGCAAGCGTATGAACTGGACACCCCCCTTCTCTCTCTTTTTTCCATCCCCATCTTTTGCCGACGCGGCCCCCATTCCGTCTTTCAGCCCCGTTTCCACACACGCTGCGTTATTTCGGAGCGTTAAATTAGTCCCCGTCTCCACCTTTTCCTTGGTAGTTCGGGGCAGCGGCTCTAGTTGGATACCCTTTTCGCGGGTCGAACCGTTTAAAGAATGTGTAGCTCGAACCAAAGATAATTCATACAAATGACACTGAAAAGTAACTTCACCACATAAGCGATCACGTGACTTCTGTGCTCCCCCGTTTTTTTCTTGTTTTTTTTTTTTCAGGGCTGTGGTACGTAACGCTTCGGATGTGACGGCCGCCTCGAATTGGCATGTTGTTTGCTTTCTATTTTTCCCCGCTGTCCCGCGGAATTGTTTCGAAATTGGATGGCGGCATGTCCGGAGCCTGGGGGCGGTCTGGGGGCGGTCTGGAGGCGGTCAAGTTGGATGCGGTGCGGCGGGGCCTTGGGAGAAAATTGACTCGTCGCAGATCATCTTTCGGCCGGAAGAGTACAGTGTGCTTGCTTTCGAAATGAGAGGCCCGGAGTAGGGGCCAGGCGGCGCAGCAACTGGGTGGGCTCTCCACGAGAAAAGTTTTACACTCGAAGACATGGTCGAGAAAAATCGAGTTAATCAAACACAAATATACTCTGGGACTCTTGTGTTGACTTAACTGTTCCGAAGATTGATATTTTTGAATTGTAAAAGTGTCTCGGGCGGTGGGTGGTGGGTCCGCCCTCGTCCTCGTAGACTGATGTTTTTGTTTGCCCTGCTTCGCGGCGGGAAACTCTGGGGGAAGTCAATTAACTGCTCCTCTCATGTGCCGGCGACAAGCACGTGGATGTGGCTGTGGACATGCTTTTTGTGGGACAGGGGGTTGGGGAAGTGGGCCGACCGACCGCGGTCCGTGTTACGGTGTCGATGATTGAGTTATAAGTTGGGCTGTCCGACAACCAGCCACTACACGGACCATCGCCTAGCGGCGAGGGCTGACCCTCGCCCCTATCCTTTGGCCTCACGCTACACTTTGCCAAAAAGAAACAAGCCTGGATTTTCACGCCGATATCGTTGCTACTGCCTCAAAGTGTTTCACAGCGGGGACTGTTCGTATTGCATGGAGGCTCTGGTCCTGTACTATGACCCCCCTTCTTGGCCCCCGCCCCCACCTCCCAGGCATTTGAGACCAGATCGTGACCAAACGCACCCTGGAAATGAGTGATCATCTGACTCAACAACGTATCTTCATAGGGAATCCCATTGTAGATACGCTGTTATGTACGAAGGCCACACAAATGTCACGTGGTCTGGCCCTCCTTCACCTTGATAAGCTGGGCGGACCTCATTCGCTGCCCTCCGCTTTTTCATCCCTGCCTGTACTCGCCCGAACAGAGCGCTCTCATCCCTTCTCGCCTCGGAGAAAATGTTTTACTCTGTGTGTGTGTGTGTGTGTGGGTGTGCGCATGTGTAGGTGTATGGAGGAGGGAGAGCGAGTTTCTGTACGACAGAATCTCCTTTGAGGAAGTACGTCTGCTGAGGAAAATCTCCATCAGCAACCTGACTCGAAAGCGTTTGCTCTCCTCTTTGTGCAAATAAAGCACTGCGATGTTTGTATGTGTTTCTCTTTTATTTTGCGCAAGAAAGGAACCATTTTTTTTTCGGCGAGTACCGCCTGGAGCGTGCGGCGTTCTGTTTCGCACGGCCACAACTTGACGCCTCAGCCGCGAGACAACACAACTACAGCGTCCCAAGTTGTCCTCCAACAGAGCCCCTCGCCCGCCTCCACGGGTATCACACCCAAATGTATCTCATCATCAAACTGGATCCAACAGGGTCTTCAGCCTCTGTTTCCAGGCAGCCGCCCTGCGGGGGGGTCCTGTGCGGCCGGGGCCCTGCCGGGGTCCAGCCAGTTTGGGACGCCAAGTTTGTTGGAGCGACTCGGGCGGCTCGGCTCGGCCGGCCCACCGTGAATTGATCGTGGCTTTGTGCCTCCCTCGGCTCGGCGACCGGCGCGCCGTGGCGTCCGACAAAAACGTATGCGGCTCGCTCGATAAACGCTCCGCCAATTACGTGTTGAGTTGTGCAGCGGCGTAATCATGGCCACCTGGGCGGGCAGCGGCCCGCTCCCCTCCCTGAATTATGGGCCGCGTTTACCTGCGCGCCCGGGAAATGCTTTGCGGTTTACAACCCCTGCAATGTCTCGAAAGAAAAGCAATTTTATTGCTTTAACATTATCTTTCAGGGGCAAAGGTTTAATACACACGCTTCCTGGTTTATGTCTCATTGACTAGCTTAAATTGCATTTCACATTTGAATACTTAATTCAAAAGCAGCCGCATTGATCTCTTTTCCGTGCTACACATTGAAAACCAAAAAAAAGCTGATTTTGAAGAGGCTGTTATCGCACTGTTCCAAACCGCGAGGACGGTAAAAAATGTTTTTATTAGGGAATGCGCGTAAGACAGCCGTTTCCTCATCGTCCCGGCCAACGCCTCGACATCGTCGCTGTCCTTCTTCCTCTCCACTTTTTCTCCATTTTTTTGCTCTCTCTCTTTTTTGCGCCTTCCATCCGCTTTACTTCCTCGTCATCGTCTCCATGCAAGGCGCTGGGCGGGCTGGCTGGCTGCGCGATAGAAACGCTTTAATTCGTTGTCTGTTTGTGAAAATGGAGACCGTCGCCGCGCTGCGCCGCGCTGCCAGGCTGTGTCGTCGGAGCCGGTCTCGAGTGGGACAGTGCTTTGATAAAGCGTCCCGCGCCCCGGCCTCAAGGGGCCGAGCTTTTTAGAGATTAATTTCAATTTGCTGCTCTTTTAGGCCCCCGGGGGCCTTGACGTGCAGGGCTCAGGACTCGGCGGGAGCAGTGAAAGAGAGTCCCTTGAATGTGCGATTCTAGCCGTTTAAAGGCGTTGCCGGGTGAAGCCGAGAGCAGGAGCCGTGAACTGAGGGAAGTCAACCTAGCAGCCTTAAATTCTTCTTCTTCTTCTTCTTCTTCTTCTTCTTCTTCTTATTATTATTATTATTATTATTATTATTATTATTATTATTATTATTATTATTATTATTATTATTATTATTATTATTATTATTATTATTATTATTATTATTGTTATACCGAGAGGGAGGCGTGTCATGATGGGACAACGAGGTTACAAATCGCTGAGTGCATTGCGGCGCTGATAGGATGGCCGCGGTGGAGATGGGTTCGATTCGCAGATCCTCTTCGCGGTCCGTCCCTCACGGGGCGGGGCGGTCCGCTGCCGGGGGAGATGCCCACGCCCATCTTCGTCGGGCCCACTTTCAGATGCCGCTTACTCGCTATACCGATATGAATGTGAATGTGAGGGGCGGGCGGCGCTGCCGGCGATGTGTGCAAATGCGTGGGAATTCCCCTGCGGAATGGCGGCGCGCTATCGCCCCCTATCGCCGGAATCGTCAAAATACCTTTCCATTGGCGCTCTCCCCTCGGAATCGCCCCACCTAACCCAGCTCGCCCACCTCGCCCAGCTCACCCACCTCGCCCAGCTCGCCCACCTCGCGCAAACGCCTGTGAAGCCGGGGATAGGCAACCCGCTCGGCTCGCGCGCTGAGCGGGCCTGTCTACCCTCACGGCTGTCACGCGCCGTTGTTCCTCGAAGCCTTTTTGCCGGATGTGTGTGGCACGGTTTCCCGAAAAGGTAGTGCCAACCACCGTTGGAACTAACTAGTTTTGTAGTGTCGGTCAACCGAATATCCCGAGAACTGTACAGAGCAAAAACATTTCGGTGATTCGTTTGGTGAAGGTTTTTGTCTTGGTCCCTTGGTCGCGCCCTCAGCGCTAGTTAACGGGGTGGTAATGCAGCACGGTGATACGCGGCACAGGGATCATGTCGGGGAGGTGTGCGGCAAGCAAACAAAAGTGGTGTCCACACAGAAAAAAAAAGCGACAAGATTCCTCTTCTTTTGTTTTGTGCAACAAGTTCCCCTGGTGCTTCCCCCTCCCCGCGTTGTACGACAGGTCCACAGTGCCTTTCGCTCCAACCCCATCCTGCCCCCGTTTCGCTCCGCAATTTTAGTATACGGCCCTGCTTGCATGGGTCGTGTGTCGTTACGGAAATGCACTATACCGGACCGTAAAAAAATATGTAAACTGGACAAAAAAAATGAAAATACGAAAAAAAAAATCTTGTATCTGTCTCCGGTTGCAATGAAATAAATGTACTTTTTTCTGCAGAATTTCTAATATTGACGTTGCGCTTTTTTCGTGTCTATTTTTTTTGTCGGATGTAAGACGCGGCCTCGGTGGGGTGCCAACCGGATGGGGGAAGGGGGGGGGGATTCGAAACACGATCTCGGCGACGACATGCCCGTCGATCGCTTTGCGGGTAGGAAATGAAATGCCGCGTTGATTTGCCTGCGCGACGCGATTGGCCGCCGAGAGGTCAGATTGCTCGTCGAGACGCCTCGCGATTGGTCGGAAGGAAAAGGGGGTGGGGGAGGGGGCATGTAGCGGTGTGAAGGCCGACCAGGCCTATCTGGCATCGCGCGTCGCGGCGCCCTCCCCGGGGCTCCTTTTTCGCGGCTAATTTTCCGAGCGAGCGAGTCGGAGTGCTGTAGTGTCGAGAGGGGTAAGGGGGCCGCGAGGGGGGGGGGGGGGGGGGGGGGGGGGACAGCAAGTGCTTCGTGGGCCCCGAGACACTCGTGCCCGCGAATCCCATCAGAGTTGAAAAGATTGGTTCGCGCGCCGCGCCTCAGGCAAACTGTGCGGGGAGGCGACCAAGTTGGCCTCCGTGCCGGGGGCCGGGGGCCGGGGGCCGGCGCGAGGACCTGCAGCAGAGCAGGTGGCAACGCCGCCGAGCCGCGCGCGGCCACACGCGGCGACACGGCCCTGCCCATCCAGACGCATTGGAAGTGATTCTTCCAAGTCAGAGGATCCCCGATCCAGGGCCCGGAGATGCCTGATAAGAATATTGGCTATTCCCTTCTCGCGTCCGCTTGCCGCTTGGGCGCTTGCCCCGTGGCCTTCCACCCGGCGGGGACCCGGGGACAGCCGCACGTCCGGGATACTCGGCCCAGCCCCCCCCCCCCCCTGGCCCCCAACCCTTCCCCTTTCCAATCCACCATGCCTCGCGTTCCCAACTCGAATTTCCACACTCTCGTGTTTTCCACCTTTAAGTTTTCCACTTTTCCACCACGTGTTTCTTAGTTTCGTAGATCTTACCCGAACGTTTTCGCCACCCTCCGCGCCATTTTCACGCCACCCCTCGTGCTCCCCCCCCCCATCCTCTTTGGACGGCATTGTGGGATCAAGCGAGAAGTCAAACATTTGTCGCCATTGTTGTCGCTATCCAATATACGGCCAGCCGGGTTGCCTGCCTTGCCTGCCTTGCCTACCTCGTTGAATGGAAAGAAGGTCTGCACAGGGCGTGGCAGGGCCGAGGCCGAGGGGGGTCGTCGCTAAATTGCTTTGTGCGCGTCGGGACCGTCGGGACGTCCGTCTGGAAGGAGAGCTGCTGTTTGTCTCGGCCTAATTGTGATTGTTGACGCTTTGTCAGAACCGTGGCAGCGTGGCTGGCCTGGGGCTGCTGGCCCTGTGGCCCACGCGGCCAGCGGTTGTGTCTCTCTAGCCTCGTACGAGGAGCGGGGTGTTGTCCTCGTGCGGAGAGGGAGAGGGGAGGCATTCAGGGGGTGTCAAAACTCCAACAAATTGGGGAGCAGCAGAACACTTGTAGGACGCGGGCAACTTTGGACCCCGATTCAAGTGGCAGCCACAAAGTTGGCGCAAATTAATGACTGTTGGGGAACACCCATACTGGCACCACGCCGCGCGAGGTTGGACAAGGAACCCGCCCCCGGGCCTGTGTCTCGTTCGAGCTCTCGTTCGAGCTCTCGTTCGAGGTCTAGTTGGTGCTCTCGTTCGAGGTCTAGTTGGTGCTCTCGTTCGAGGTCTAGTTCGTGCCCTTGTTCAAGGTTTTGTTCGAGGTCTTGTTCGAGGTCTCGTTCGAGGTCTCTTGCTGAATGTCTTGTTCGAGCTCTCGTTCGAGGTCTCTTGCTGAATGTCTTGTTCGAGCTCTCGCCCGAGTTCTAGCGGCACAGTGTGGCGGCCGTGTGTTTACGGTGAGTGGAGAAAACTGGCGTGACCCTCGCCGCGATGAATCTTTAACGCAGGACCCCAAATAAGTGGTGCGAAGCGGCAGCGAAGGGTCGCAAGAGGTAGCGTTCTCGGGCGAGGCCGCCAGGGTGGGGAGGCGCAATATTAGTTTGGAGTATGTTCGATGGTCGGCCCGCCTGTTGGCCTCCTTGTTCTCGAGTCTGAGACACACGCCTGCACTTTACGAGCCCTAATGAATTAATTCTTGCCAGTGTGGTGGCCAGGCTCGGCGTGCTGGTGCATGCAGGCGCACGGGAAAGGGACGGGCAAGAATCCGCTCTGGCATGCGAGCATCCGGAGGCCGACCTTTGGAGTACCTGCCCTCTCTCTCTCTCTCTCTCTCTCTCTCTCTCTCTCTCTCTCTCTCTCTCTCTCTCTCTCTCTCTCTCTCTCTCTCTCTCTCTCTCTCTCTCTCTCTCGCACACCCCGAGGGCACCGTCTGGCCCACGCGGCGGGCAGCATGTGCCTTCGCAGGGGCGGGGCGAGAGAGCCGCTACAGTTGCGTTCGGTAACAGCGGTCCGATTGCGAAATAGTTGCGAGCAAGGTTCGGGCGGCATTGTGTTGTCTTGCATCTCGCTCCCTCCTGGAGCTCCATGCCGGAGCTATGCGGGGCTACGAGGCCCGGGGCGGGGCCCAGGATCGGATCGGCCGAGGCTTACGCTACGATAATTTCCTGCGCAATAACTTATGGAAATACTACGGGGCGGCCGTACACGTAATACACCTGGCGCAGCACCGCGCAGCGCAGTGCAGTGTTTGTGGGCCACACTTGGGATTAGCTTCGGAGATAAACATCGCGGCAAGGAGGGACTTCGCCAAAGTATCCGACGCACTGGGGGGAGGTGACAATTTTTTTGCAGCGGTCTGCGAAGAAAGAACGACTTGTTTTGGACTCCGTACCACTCCGTACCGCAGGCTGGTCCGGTGGATCTAGTTTGAGATGCAGCGACTGCAGCAGCGCGGTGCCGCCTGCCGGCTGCTGCTAGCATCCCGGGTTCAAACCCAGCCCGCGGCGCACGGTTGTTTAAAGTTTTCACGAGCGGCACGTGGGCATATTTAGGTGGGGCTAATACTCAGCGCGCACAGAGTTCTGTCCTAACTGGTGGACGCCCCCCCCCCCACACACACACACACACACTCGCACACTTTAGGTGGGGGTTGCAATCCCATTCACAGGAGGCAAAGTTGAAGTGTGCGAAGTTTGGTTGGACGGGAACTGGGGCAGGCGACTTGGGTGGCGGCCCCCCCCAGAATAGCGGTGCTCTCCAGGGGAAGGGAGAGGGGGAGGGGGGGGGGAGTTTGGAGGTGGGTCCAAATAACGGGATGGGGGCTACCGCCACTTACGCGCGCGAACGCACCGTGCAAGTCCAGGAGTCTGGAGAGAATGGGAGGGGGGGAAGGGGGGGGAATTAGAAGCAAGAATGGAGGGGGGAGACAGGCTCGTCTGGAGCGCGGGAGGGGACCCCCCCCCCCCCGTCCGGAAGCGTCGTGATCCCCCTCACGCGAGGCGCGGCCCGGCGCGGCCGGCACCGCCCGCCATTCAGGCGCCGTGTGAATGGGAGTCGCAGCGTCCTGCCTTTGACGCGTCACAAATCCGCTTCTCGGGCCGGCGCCTCGCCGCGTCGCCGCGCCGCCGGCGTGCGTGACCCTTGATGTGTTAAGCAGAGGCCCGGGCCGCCCGGCCAGGTGGCGCCACCGTCGTGATGGGATCAGGAGAGAGAGAGAGAGAGAGAGAGAGAGAGAGAGGTGGGGGGAGGGCGCGCCAAGTGCCTGGCGACGTCAACGTCCCCGTCAGGCCGGTCGTCTCACCTTTCGGCGGCCGACCCAAGGCGGGCCCCTCGGGGGGCGTTTCGGATTGTGTTCTGTTTGCGATTTGTGGACGGTCCCCTCGGCCCCTTCGGGCGCTCGGCCTCCCCTCGTGTCCGGCAGGCGAAAGGAAAGGTCGCCGAGCTGGCATTTCACATTAGCGGCTTGCTGCCCCGGCCGGACTCTCTCTCTCTCTCTCTCTCTCTGTGTGTGTGTGTGTGTGTGTGTGTGTGTGTGTGTGTGTGTGTGTGTGTGTGGCGTTGGATACTGCGACATGCACTGATGTCCGCGTTTTTCAAACTTTTTCATTCCCAATTTTTTTTTTTTTTTTTGGCGGGCGCGGGCTATCCTCCGAGCGTCGACGTGCCACACCCCTGCTTAGCGCCACCTGCCCCCCACCCCCCTTTTCCCCGAACCCCCAACGCCACCCCCTCCCCCCACCCCCAGGCCAAGTTAAGCCCCCCCGGTATGCCCAGCCGATTCAGAAGCCGTGAGGAAGTGCTAGTGAATGTTTGCCCGTACATTGTTCGGGAGGATCTCTCTCCTTCCGCGCCGACGCCCCTGGCTGTCCCCTCTGTCCGTCTGTCTGTCTGCCTGTCCCTTGCTAAGCGGTCCTTCAAGGGGCTCCGCTCCATCACGAAAGTTACGTGGCAGTGTGCTAATTTCCAGGAGTGCGCCCTGGAATCTCGGCCGGGGTGTCGAAAAACACTGGGGAACGCGGACGAGGCAATGCAGGCAAGCAAGGCCCACCCGGTGGAGGCGGCCGGCATTCTACCCCTTTGACCTCGCCAACAAACGCCCATAACTCCCAAGTTCTGGGCTTCACTGACAACAAGTTTGCCTGCCGGGCCGCACCACCTCGACACCCATGCGTCACGTGAATTTGTTGCATTCGCTCGCGGCTCCGAGTACGTTCAGCTGAATTTTTAAATATTTTCTTTTCGGGACGCAAACTGTGATTGGAAGAAGGGCTGGAGAAGGTGGAGCGGGAGAGTCCGGGTCAAATCTGTGGCGGGCATCTCGAGGCATCTCCTCGCCGAAAGTCGGACGGTCCTGTTCTTGGCCGAACTTGGTCGGAATGCGGAGAGCAGCGGAGAGCAGCGGAGAGCCCGGCCGCGGACAAGTGAATTACTTACTTCTACAAATTCATTCCCCTCGCTGTATCGACTTTTAGTGGGAAGAGGCGGCAGTGGCGGAGGCGGCGCGCCCTGCGGTTCTGCAGCAAACTTTTGTGCAAGCTTTGGCGGTCTGCTGCTGTCGGCACGGAGGAGAGGGGGAAGGGGGAGGGGAGTAGCTGTCCCACCGATCCGTTACTCTCAACAGCTGTGCATCAGTCGACATGGCTGCCAGCGGGGCGGGGTGGGGCGGGGCGGGGTGGTGCGGCGGGGGAGGCTGATATGGAGAAGGTGTGGAAGGGAGGCGGCTATCGTTCGTGGAGGGGGTACTCGCCAACTCGTGTCATGCGGGCCTCTCGCAGCACAGTGACAGTGGGCCCTAACTCAAGACGCGTTTTGAGCTCCAGAGTCGCTAAACAGGCCTCCAACCGAGCGTGTGACCCCACCAATGGATTCCTCGTTCGGAGAGCAATCCACTGGTGGGGTCACACGTTCGATTCGAGCCTTATTTAGCGACGCTCTGAAGCTCAAAATGGGTTCGGGATTTTGGCCGGCCCACTGTGTGCTAGTCGGAGGCTCTGTCGGCGGGCACGTAGATGGGCCGAGAGTTTGCGGGCCGCGTTGACAAATAAAACAATCTCTCGCCCCGGAGGCCTGGAGCGGCCTGGAGCGGCCTGGAGGGACCGTCTGGTCTCCCTACAGGAAAGGGCAGTCGTAACAATTGGCCGCCCTTTGGCTGGTCCTTCATTTCCTTTCCGTCCTTTCGGTCCTAGCCCCCCGGGGTGCCCCGAAGGGGGCTCATAAAGGTTGAGATGCTTACGGAATCCGTTGTGACGTTTTGTTGTTGTTGTTGTTGTTGCAGTGGTGCGGCAGCACTACGAGGTGCAGGTGTACGACGAGTTCGTCATCCTGGGCAACACGGCGGTGCTGCGCTGCCACGTGCCCTCTTTCGTCCGCGAGTACGTCACGGTGACGGGGTGGGTGCGCGGTGGCGACCAGCGGATACTCGGCGACGCGGACACAGGTGAGTCGACTTCCATTTTTTTAAAGTAACAAGAAAAATGGTTATTTTAGAGACCAAGAGCTTTCCAGGACGGCAGCCCCGCCCCAATAGTCCGGCGCCGCCCGTACATTTCGGCGTCAGTCTACTTTAGGAGCCCCCCAACTTTTTCCAAGCCCGGGGATGTGCCTACGGGGTGTCAAACTTTGCCAAGTTCCCGAGTCTGCAAACATTATGGACATTGTCCCGGGCGTTTTCCCCCCGAGCCCAGGTATCCGCTGCACCCTCTCGTACCTTTCCTATCTTTTTTAATTGGCGAGTTCCCACGTATTTTATGCAGATTCGCGGCAGGTACTGGAACAAATTTTGTATCGGAAGCATAGAAACCTAGTTTCCTTGCAAGCTACCGAAGCTATTTGATTCTTTTTACCACGCCTGCAATGCGTACCCCCTTTCCCGCGTGCTCTTTGCTCTCAAAGACTTCTTTTTTTCTCAAACGCCATCTTTCTTCCCGAAATTCACTCCGCTCGTGTGGCAGCCATGCCGAGCCCCGCCACTGTAATGGGCCCGTTGGAAGCGCTGTGGATCGCCTCGGAAGCGCGCGCCGCCGCCGGGGGACTCGGGAGGACAAAAAAAACGTAATAATATTAATACCGAAAAAAAAACAATACTTACGCCGCAGAAGAAAAATGGTGGCACTCAATGGGAAAGAAAATTTTCCCACCCGCCGCCCTCAGCGGCCCCCTCTAGTGGAGACAAGCGCCGTTATTCTGTGGAGAGAAAATATTTCAAATTGCTGTCGGCAGTTTCGGCCGGATGCGTGGCCTCGTGTGTGGGGTGTGTCTTTGTGTGTGTGTGTGTGTGTGTGTGTGTGTGTGTGGGTGGGTGTGGGTGTGGGTGCGTGTGTGTGGGGGGGGGGGGGTGCAGATGCGGCCGGAGTGTGTCGTCGTTAGCGAGTCGTCTAGACGGCGTGTGCCCCGCGACTTGGCCGTCGAGGAGGCGACTTTATTTCAATGGCCGTCGCATGGCGTCGCGTAAATCGCGGGCGTTATGTGGCGCGCTCTCATGTCGGGATTATGTAAACCGGTTCGCCGCCAGTTTACGAGCAGTGTAGGCGAGCCTGGGCGACGAGGGGTCAACCCGCACTGCACACGCCTCAAGGTCTTTTTTTTAAAAACTTTTGCTTAGTCTTGCTTGGCGTGCTGGAGAGCACCTTGTCGGAGTGAGCACCGCCGCTAGCGAGCACCGCTGTCCCATCGGGCGGCTCCATTTGTCACGAATAACCATGATCTGTGGCTTGCTGAAGCAGTATGCCGTGAGTGCGTCTCGCGGCGCCGGCGCCGAAACGGCAAGCCACCGCTACCGAAAAAGAAAATGTTGTAAAAAAAGATGCTTAGGCACGTGGCTAGTTGCAACGGAACGGGAAGACGGATGGCCTTGATGGCAATCAGCGACATGAACAATGGGGAGCGTGTCTAACCAGCAAGCCGCCCGCATCCAGCGGGTGACCTCTAAGTGCCCCAGGTCCGGATCGCTCCCCCAAGGGAAAAAGTCCCTAACGTCCCTAACTAAAGGGATATTTCGCGGCCCCTTGTTATAGGTACAGTACCAGGCTCGGACTGGCCAGGGCAGACAGGCAGAAAAATCTGCCGGGGCCTTCGGGTTTGGGACCAGTAACGTCACAAAGTTGGTCAAAAAGTGGTCGAATCTCGGAAATTTGCTGATTTTGTTGACTTTGGGCGGCCACTGTGTCCAATCTAGTTTCCGTAAAAGGCCTCCCTCGACGTCCTAGTATTCTTAAGACCCTACTCTTTCATGCCCTGTATCGGGAAGACGTTGACCACAACGAATTTGCCTTTGACCGCAACGATTTTGGTACCAAAGTTGCTCAAAAAGTGGTCAAATCTCGGAAATTTGTTGATTTTGCTGACTTTGGGGGACCACTGTGTCCAATCTAGTTGCCGTAAAAGGCCTTCCTCGACGTTCTAGTATTCTTAAGACCCTACTCTTTCATGCCCTGTATCGGGAAGACGTTGACCACAACGATTTTGCCTTTGACCGCAACGATTTTGGTACCAAAGTTGCTCAAAAAGTGGTCAAATCTCGGAAATTTGTTGATTTTGCTGACTTTGGGGACCACTGTGTCCAATCTAGTTGCCGTAAAAGGCCTTCCTCGACGTTCTAGTATTCTTAAGACCCTACTCTTTCATGCCCTGTATCGGGAAGACGTTGACCACAACGATTTTGCCTTTGACCGCAACGATTTTGGGACCAAAGTTGCTCAAAAAGTGGTCAAATCTCGGAAATTTGTTGATTTTGCTGACTTTGGGCGGCCACTGTGTCCAATCTAGGTGCCGTAAAAGGCCTCCCTCGACGCCCTAGTATTCTTAAGACCCTACTCTTTCATGCCCTTTGTCGAGAAGGCTACTGACCGCAACTAGTTTGGGAGTGGTAGCCTCACAAAGTTGGTCATGAAGGGTAAAAACAATGATGATCGGGGGCCTTTTGCGGTCTTATCCGCCGGGGCCTTTTGGGGGCCAGTCCGAGCCTGTACGGTACCCATGGAAGGGCCAGTTCCTATGGATACGGACAGTCCCCTCCAAAAACGTGCCCGTGGACAGAACATTGCGAGAGGCCCAAACCCTTGTTCGCTTTTGGTCCGGTTGTTGTGCAGGGCTGCTGCCGCAGTTTGCGCGGTCAGTGGTGAAGGGATGCAACTGGAACTGGTTGGCAGGGCCGCGTGGCGGCGTCCGTGGGTGTGCACTGCACTGTGCAGCGGGTGTGCAAAGAGGACAGCGAGGGAGGGGGCAGGTGAAGTCCTGGCGCCACTGCTACCACCAAGGCTGGCTGGCTGCACGTCCCGCGACTTCTGCCTCCCGTAAATATCCATTAGAGCTGAACGTTGGCTTGCGTGCACCGACGTACTAAATCGCATCGCCTTCTGACGGCGAGTGCATGCCGGCCGAGTGGCCAGTCACTGCTATCGCGGCCGACCCGTCCCATCGACACTGTCAGGCAGTGTCAGGACGCCGTCACGCGGACTGACATCTAGCACAGCGGAAAAAGGCAGCGCGGGTGGAGAAACGGGATCCTTTTCAAAGGGAACAATCTGTGTCCGGTTCCCCTCGGCCCTCGCCGCTTTCGCCGCGTTCGCTCCACCGGACGGGACGCAACGCCTCCAAATCCCCTTAAATGTTCGTCCGACGCGCTTCCGCCAACTTTTTTCGTTAACTTTCCTAGGCACGGGGGATTATTGTTTGCTGGTGAAAATTGCGTTCCGCTTCGGCCTTGCCGGGCAACGCGGAGTCACCGCGTGTGTGTCCGTCTCGCTCGCGCACTCGTGGGCCGTCCCGCGGGCCGCGGGTGCGAGAGAGACAGAACCGGTGTGCCAGGCTCGCGCGCCCAAACGGTCCGCGAGGTGAAATGCGAACCGGAGAGGGACTTTGGCTACTTTGAAAATGAGTTTCCCGGCGGCCGGCCAGAGGCCAGACTAGGCCCAGCGAGGTGTGGGCCGCACAGTGGGCCAGAAGACCGGTGGAGGCGGTTGAAATCCCGGACGCGTTTGGAGCTCTAGAGTCGCTAAGCAGGACTCAAACCGGGCTCGTGACCCCACCAATGTATTCCTCGTTCGGAGAGCAATCCATTGGTGGGGTCACACGTTCGGTTCGAGTGCCATTTAGCGACTCTGGAGCTCAAAACGCGTGTAGAGTTTCGTCCGCCTCCACCGGCCTTCTGTCCCACTGTGGGCCGCCACGAGATTGCCGCTCCTGGCGGAAATTTGCCGCTCCAGCTCCAGCGGATGGTTCCACGATGAGACGTGCACTGGAACGTGGGGAACAATCACTGCTCGCCACGTAGCAAGACCGTGAGACCTGGTCGAATAATTTTTACATGTGTCATCTAAAGTGTCGTAGGCGGAACCGCTGGAAAGCGATCTTTTTTTTCAGCGAGGCAGCTTTGCTCGGTGGCCGCCAGCCGGCGCCACTGCCGTGCCCCCGCGAGTTTCCCGCGAGGTTCTCACTGTCCCCGATCCAGAGCTCTCGCGTCGCTTTGGCCCGAGACACGCCCCCGCGACTTTTAGAGGATTCCGATGCACTATGGGCAAAGCCCTCGCCCGCCTGTGTCAACAGCCCCCACTTCCAGTGCCCCAGTGTTTCTCCAGCGAGACCCCCTTCATGTACTCTGTGCGCCCTCCGCTGCGTGGCTGAAGTGTGACCCCACCAACGGATTCCTCGTTCGGAGAGCAATCCATTGGTGGGGTCACACGCTCGGTTCGAGTCCCATGTAGCGACTCTGGAGCTCAAAACGCATTTGGGATTCCGACCGCCTCCACCGGTCTTCTGGCCCACTATGTGTCGGTTCACTTTTTAGCTCCGATTGCGACTGCGTAGAGATTCGCTCGATGAGGCGGGAACTTTTCCCCTTTTCAGGATTTCCTCGAGCAGAGGCTTGCCAACCGCATCCCCGTGCCGGCTGACTCACTCTGCCTGCACGTTTTCGCGCCATTTTTCCTTTGTTTCTCTTTTCTGGCCTTTATTCTTTTGTCTGGCCGGCTCCAGCGGAAAGCTTTCAGGCTCCCCGATTGGCTCCAGGCCGCTCCAGGCCGTCCACGTCTCCACGTCCGTCGGATCCATTTTCCGTGGCCGCAATAAGGCCAGTCGGTGGGGGATATTTGTGTTTGAGCACGCTTAGGGATGCGAGTTGAGCTCATTCGCCCCTACCCGGCCCTCCCCCTGTCTGCCCCCGCCCCCGCCGCAGACCGTTTATACACACTCTGTCGATCAGCTGTCCCGAGTGGGAGTGGGCTACCACTCCAAGCACGCTTCCTTGACGCTCGCCTGCCCGCCACTCACTCTGTTGCAACACACTATTAATTTTTCGACTATTTTTTTTGTTTGATTTATTTTTTGATTTTGTTACATTATTTTTTGATTTTTTTTTACATTGTTTTTTTTTTTCATTATTTTTTCGATTTTTTTACACTTTCTTTAAATTTTTTTTCTTTAAAGTTTAGCATTGTTGTTTGTAAGTTGTGTCTGATGATTTTGGATACCACCAAAAAATCACTTATTCGCACACAAACAATTTTTTTCATTCTTTTTAGCGCTCCTAGTGAATAAGCATGACAATGGGCGTGTCCAATCCCGACCTTTGACCCCGACTGACCCCCGCGTTGGGGCCTTTGCGCCTTTCACAGTGCCGTAACCGCGGGGCCCCGCCGGGCCAGTTACGCGGGGCGTCCTCCTACACTACTTGTTGGGTGTCGCGGCGGCGGCGGCCGGCCGGAGGCATCGGCACGCCGGGCACGTCCACTTTCGATTCAGATTTTATGGCGACCGGGATAACCTCAACAGCCTACCAGTGTGGGCGCACGGGCACACGCGCCGCCGTGGCCCGCCGCCAAGGTGCGCCACACTGTGTGTGTGTGCGTGTGTGTGTGTGAGAGAGAGAGAGAGAGAGAGAGAGAGAGAGAGAGAGAGAGAGAGAGAGAGAGAGAGAGAGAGAGAGAGAGAGAGAATTATTGTCATCTCGGGCAGGTATATGTGTGTGGAATGCCTTGGTGCGTGAGCAAGTATACTGGAGACATAGTGTCATTTTAGTATTGAAGGGCCCATTTTTCTCGGCGTCTCCCAAGACCTTGGTCTACCACTACTTGTAACGCATAGTGAATTTCGACTGCCTTAGTCTCTAGTTCTTTGTGTTGTTGTTGTTGCTGACGGTGTGCTGGTGGTCCGCAGGCGGCAGGTACTCGGTGTTCCCGACGGGCGAGCTGCACATCCGGGAGGCGCGCGCCGAGGACGGGGCCGCGTCGTACCGCTGCGAGACCCGGCACCGCCTCACCGGCGAGACGCGGCTCAGCTCCGTCTCCGGCAGGTGAGTCCCCCGCACCACCCACACGCGTTTTGAGCTCCAGAGTCGCTAAATGGGACTCGAACCGAACGTGTGACCCCACCAATGGATTGCTCGTTCGGAGAGCAATCCATTGGTGGGGTCACACGCTCGGTTTGAGGCCTTTTTAGCGACTCCGGAGCTCAAAACGCGTCTCTGGCCTGGTCTTCTGGGCCACTGTGGGGCCCCTCGTGCGGGCCTTGTTGGTGGATCGAGCCTCACTCCAACTAATTAGTCGCGGCTGGCCGGCCGGAATCACATTTCGGCGCGTCCCCTCCCCTCCCCTTTCACTCTTCGTTCCGCACGTGCCTCCCCCCCTCCCCCCTCCCCCCTCCGGCCGGCCGGGGCTCTCAGAGGTTTGGCCGCCGAAGGACGCCGCCACGCCACTGCGAACGTGACGTCTAAACTTTCGTTTCCGAGGGACTGTCCGGTGTCCGGCGCGGCCCGTTGTCCAGACAGTTATTATCGGGGCGTCTGCAAGACGAAGGCGCGCGACGTGTCCCTGCTGCGCTGTCTCCGTCTCTCTCGCACTCACGGCGCGCCCCGAGTCGGGCCGCCCCGAGTCGGGCCGCCCCGAGTCGGGCCGCCCCGCCGGCTGTGTCCGGTGCACTGTCCGAGGAGGACGCGCTTTTAAAATTGCGTCCCTGACGGATGTTGCAAGTCCCCGGGTCCCGCTGCTCCCTTCCCCATAACGAGGCCGGCGCCCCGTTGCCCCGTTTCCCAGTGTGCTGCCCCGGCATCGCTGCGGGAAGGAGTCACGCTGGTCATTCCGCCGGCGCCATAACCCGCACACGCTGCGCCTGCACTGCCAAATCGGCAGTGCAGCGGGCAAGCGCGTAGCGACACAGCGGGCATCAGCTGGTGACATCGTACAGTGGGCCAGAAGGCCGGAGGAGGTGGCCAAAACTCAAGACGCGTTTTGAGCTCCAGAGTCGCTAAGCAGGACTCGAACCGAACGTGTGACCCCACCAATGGATTGCTCTCCGAACGAGGAATCCATTGGTGGGGTCACACGCTCGGTTCGAGTCCCACTTAGCGACTCTGGAGCTCAAAACGCGTCTAGAGTTTTGGCCGCCTCCACCGGTCTTCTGGCCCACTGTGCGTCGTGTCCGCAGCTTCCGGCTCGCCCACCCTCCGCCTAATTCCTCCCCGTCGTCGGCGTCCTCCTCGGCGCCGAGGTCGTTATCGTGTCCGTCATGTCCACGACGACGGCGGAGGGGCGGCGGAAGGGCCGTGTGAGGGCCGCGCCGCCCAGTGCAGGCCGCGGCAAAGCCCGGCCAGGGCCCAGCGGCACGGCACGGCACGGCCTGCACGCCGTTAACTCAAATGCACACCTCCGCCAGGCGCCCGCAGCGTGACAAATAGGCGTGTCACGTGATAGCGGCAGGGGGAGACGTGTCTAGAGCTCCTTGTGTGTGTGTGTGTGAGTGTGTGTGGCGCGGAGAGGGTTTCCCGTTTTCAAAATTAAATGGGGATGCGAAGAGATAAAGACACTTCCAAAGACCTGCCAGTTGTTATTTTTTGGGGTATCAGACCAGCCTTGATACGCATGCTCAAACGCGTGCATACACACACGCACACACACACACACGCACACACACACGCACACACACACACACACGACGTCCCCCCGGCGCGCAGAGCCACAGGGATAATACACAGCCTGCCAGGACTACTTACCGACGATACACCATTCGCTACGCACAACGCCTTCGATATTAGTCGCCGGGACGTGCCCTTCCGTCCCTGTGTGGGTGTGTGTGGGTGTGTGGACGTGTTTGTGTGTGTATGTGTGGGTAGGAGGTGGGGGCTGGTGGATATGGCTGAGCCGGCGCTTCATTAGGATTACGGTTGTTCGCTTACAGCGCAAGGGGTGTAATGGTATTCGAGGGAGAGTGAGAGGGGCTCGAAGCCTGCTGGGCGTCGGCGGTGCGCGCTGTAGTGTACACTGCCGCGTGCGTGTGTGTGTGTGTGTGTGTGTGTGTGTGTGTGTGTGTGTGTGTGTGTGTGTGTGTGTGTGCGAGTGCGAGGTGGAACTGAGCCGCCTCAACCCAGCCGCCGCCGCCACGGCGCGCCTCGAACCGTCAGCGTAATGGAAATCACACGGGTGGCGCCGCCTGCCAGGGCGCCGTGTGTGTGTGTGAGTGTGTGAGTTAGAGAGAGAGAGAGAGAGAGAGAGAGAGAGAGAGAGAGAGAGAGAGAGAGAGAGACTGCTCGACAATGCCCCCCGCGTCGCGACGCGCCACTGCGACTCGCGCAAGCCACACGCGCATTGTCGTTGAATTGCCGCTCTCGGCGTCTGGAGGTATGGAGGTCTGGAAGTCTGAAGGTCTGGAAGTCAGGAGGTCTGGAAGTCTGGAGATCTGGAAGTCTGGAGGTCTGGAAGTCAGGAGGTCTGGAAGTCATGAGGTCTAGGAGTCTGGAGGCCTGGAAGTCAGGAGGTCTGGAAGTCAGGAGGTCTGGGAGTCTGGAGGTCTGGAAGTCAGGAGGTCTGGAAGTCAGGAGGTCTGGAAGTCTGGAGGTCTGGGAGTCTGGAGGTCTGGGAGTCTGGAGGTCTGGAAGTCTGGAGGTCTGGGAGTCTGGAGGTCTGGGAGTCTGGAGGTCTGGAAGTCTGGAGGTCTGGAAGTCTGGAGGTCTGGAAGTCTGGAGGTCTGGAAGTCTTGGAGGTCTAAAGGCGCCCGGGGAGGGCACGGCAGTCTGCGCCGAACTGGAGTGCCTCTGGAGAGGCGAGTGCCACCGCCACCGGCACCTGATTCGCGGTACTTCGACGAAGAGGTTCCACCTGACACCTACGACGCCGGCGATGCGGATACCTCATCGAACGTTACAGAGTCGATTTAAAGTTTTCGTGCGTTCGGTGTAGTCACACCCACCCATCCACCCATCCATCCATCTGGCCATTCCGACGAGACTGAAGCGGCGAATCGCTCAGAGGGAGGGAGAGAGAGAGGGCCTCTAACGAGCGGGGAGCGTCCCTCACCGTGCCTCCCCGCGGGGCCCCGCCGCGTCCGGGACTTACTGCGGTGAAGGTGACATATTGGGCCTCGGACTCGCCCCGCCCCGCCCCGCCCCGCCCCGCCCCGCCCCGCCCCGCCCCGCCCCGCCCTGAAATATGGACGGCCCGTAATGCTGCAGCCAATCATGCAAAGTCTCTGCTCGCGGGGAAAGAGAGCACGGCCGGTCTCTGGGCTGAGGGCTGCGGGCTGCGGGCCCCTGTGGACCCGAGGGTAGGCACCACGCCGCACAGCCCAGGCCGACGGGCGGGCCCAGCCGGCCAGGCTGACTTCTTCCCGACCGCCACCGAAGCAAAGGCCGCGAACTGGAGGCCTTTCGTTCCATCTGTGACGCTACCAGTCATCGAGGTGCGTCGGACGGAAAGCAGTGCCTTCGCGTCGGAGCTTCCCGCCGGGCTTGGCACACTGTCAGTCTGCCTGGCTGCAGGGCCTGCACGGCCGCCCCACTAGTTTGGACCGCTGCCACGCCGCCTTGTATGGTTCTGCCTGCTGTGTGTTCGTTCGCCATTCGATACCACGTCACTGTAAACCGCTGCAGCGGAGGTGAAGCCAAGCCCGGACAGGCCCCACCGCACCTGTTCGCCCCCCCCCCCCTCTCTCTCTCTCTCTCTCTCTCTCTCTCTCCCGACTGACCCCAATATTCAAACCGGACGCGTGGCCGTGCGGCCATCCCGTGACCGTCATCCCTGGCATTGCGAATGGATGACACTGTGGCGGTGTTTCTTGTGTATGTCCGTCCGTCTGTCTGTCTGTCTGTCTGTCCGTCCTGACAATCCTATTCTAGTGCAGGTGCCTATGTTTACCCGGCCGCGCGCACTCGAAGTGACTTCTTCGATGCATTTCACATTTCATTCGGACAAAGCGCACGCTAGCCGAGTGTTTGCATAGTCAAACTTACCTGGACTCCCCCCTTCCTGAGAATTTTTTTAGTAGTTGTGACTGTGTGCATTATTATTTTTTGTGGGTAAAACTTAATTTACAGTCCCAATTTTTATTTGATTTTTGTTCGTAAACAAAGTTTTACCCACCCCAAAAAAGGAAAGCACACAATCACAAATACCACTAAAAAAAATAATTTTACAGTGCAGTTTATGCAGGCCGGCCGAAATCGAGTGCCCTGCAGTGGCGCAGCTCGTGAAACCCGTCGTCCCTTCCTGGCATCCTCCGTCTTTTTTATCCCTCCCTTTGTTTCAGTTTCATGCATGCGCCGCCGCACTGGAAGCGGGAGGCTTGGAAGACGCACTGCCGGACTCTCCAGTGGAGTCCGGTCATCTTTTTGCCCCCCCCCCCTCCCCTCCCCTCCGGTCGCTCTGCGTAATCGCTGTCGCGGTTGATGAATTTGGACCTTCCCCCTCCATATCTTTCCCCGACCACCCCTTTTTTTGGGGGGGCCCCGCTTCGCTTAATATGCCGTGTTTTGCTCTTCGCCGGCCAACCAACCAACCCAATCGGGGAAGGCCGGCCGGGCGCGGTTAATATTATTACCAAGAAACGAGGAATAATTGCATCAACTTCTTTTTTTCGCGCACTCTTTGGAGTCGTGGTGGAGCTATCGGGCATTTAGCGGGGAGACTTGGAAGGGGGTGCGCGTGTGCAGAGTCGCAGGAGGCTAGTCTATTTTGCATGTGTTTTTGTTTGTCTTTGTATTTCCGAACTGCGACGTCGAGCCCGACCGTGCCGTGCCGAGTCGGGCCGGGCCGAAGTCAAGGTGGATCGGGCGGGGCAGATCCGTGAAGTTGAGCCTCCTCGATAGATCGCATCATCTCGATTGGATCGCGAAACTCCCCCACTGCAATATTTGGGATTAGACAGAGATGGAGACAGCGGGCCGGTCTGCCGCGAATAACGTGAGTCCGCGAGACCCCCGGGGGGGAGGAGGGGAGGGGGAATCAATCAAACAATGCCGAGAAGTCCTCCGGAGTGTCCTGGATGGGGCCGGCACACTGGAAGTGCGGGGAAAACGTGTCGGAAAGGGAACGGAGATCGCCGCAGGTACAGTGGTAATCTTTTAAGCGGTGGATCACGCGCGTAGCTTGGCGGGCGTTTTGTCAAGTGTAAGCCTGTTGCAGGCGACGGACTGATTTCGGCGGTGGAACTCACTTTTTTTTTTTTTTTTGCCTTTGATCAGTTTGTCCTGAAAACCGCCGACAAAGTTACTGCAAAGTCCGCTGGAGTTACATTTGTTACTCTGGCGTGGCAGTTTTTTTTGTTTTTTTTTATCCAAGAAGTCGTGTTTTGAGTGTGGTCCACAAGTCCATGAAACTGACACGTTCTCCACGCCGTGCCGTCGACACGACGGGTCCCTGCTTTTCTTCGCGGCGGCCTGGAGGCCTCTGAAGGCGCGCCTCTTCTTATTTTACAGGGTGGTGGTGGCGCCGCCCCAGAGCTCCGTGCCGCCGCGGGTCACTGACTCTCGCAGTGTGGTGTCTGGGCGTGTCAAGGACTCCCTGGAGCTGCCGTGCGCCGCGCAGGGCTCCCCCGCGCCCGAGTACAGGTGAGTGTCGTGCCGCCGGGCCGCCAGGACGAACCAGGACGACGCTCAGTGGGCCAGAAGAACGGTGGAGGCGGCCAAAACTCTAGACGCGTTTTGAGCTCCAGAGTCGCTAAACAGGCCTCAAACTGAACGTGTGAGTCCACCAATGGATTCCTCGTTCGGAGAGCAATCCATTGGTGGGGTGACACGTCCGGTTCGAGTCCCATTTAGCGACTCTGGAGCGCAAACCGCGTTTAGAGTTTTGGCCGCATTCACCGGTCTTCGGGCCCACTGTGCGATGCCACGTGCCTCGCGAAATGAGGAAGACAAGAAAGAGCGGTCGAAATGAGCGTTTTGACGCCGTTTCAAAAGTGCTCTCTGTCTCTCTCACTCCGCCGCGGGACGCGGGACGCGCCGTGAGTGCGAGAGAGACAGAGCACCTCGTCCGGGTTCAGCGCGCTGACGCGCCGCGCAGACTCCCGTTCCATTTCCGGAGCGCGGATCGCAGCACCTCGTTGATAAGACAGTCGTGTGAAATGTGCAGCCGCTCTCTTTCGGTCTCTCTCTCTCTCTCTCTCTCTCTCTCTCTCTCTCTCTCTCTCTCTCGCCGAGTGGGATCGGCCGGGCTATATTTTCGCCGGCCGCCGCCCACCCCATATCACACCACCTTCATCTTGAAGATGAATCGAGGCGCCCCGCCCCGCCGCGCCCCGCCCCGCCACGCCCGCCACGCCCCGCCACGCCCCGCCACGCCCCGCCACGCCCCGCCACGCCCCCGATGACATGCCGGAGCGAGAGAGACGCCAAGAGTAATGGCGGCCGGAGCGTGCGGGTGTGTGAGTGAGAGCGTGCGTGTGTGTGCGGCTTAAAGCGTTAATTGAAAAAGGAAACGTGTTAGGCGGACCGCTCGCCCGCGCGGCCCTTCCCGGGAGGTGGGTCGCTCCGCCGTCCAGAACGCCGCACAGTGGGCCAGAAGACCGGTGGCGGCGGCCGAAACTCTAGACGCGTTTCGAGCTCGAGAGTCGCTGAACAGGACTCGAACCGAACGTGTGACTCCACCAATGGATTCCTCGTTCGGACAGCAGTCCATTGGTGGGGTCACACGTTCGGTTCGAGTCCCGTTTAGCGACGCTGGAGTTCAAAACGCGTCTTGAGTTTCGGCCGCCGCCACCGGCCTTCTGGCCCACTGTGCGCCTCCCAGGCCCAAAAGGCCCCCTTGATCAATCAAAACTCGGAGCAATCCCCGCGCCAAATTGCTGACTAATTGATCCGCCGCTCATCCCGGCTTACGGAGCTTGCGAGCCGCTTCTGAAAGATGCACTCCTCGAGGGCGGCGACGCGGCGACGCGGCAACAAAACTTGCCCTCTCGTCGTAATTGGAGAGCCAGCCGGGGGATTCGGACGGAGTGGAGACGCTGGAGACGCTGGAGAGGCACGCCGCAGGGAGAGAGAGAGAGAGAGAGAGAGAGAGAGAGAGAGAGAGAGAGAGAGAGAGAGAGAGAGAGAGAGAGAGAGAGAGAGAGAGAGAGAGAGAGACGTCGACATGTTTTATATTTATTTGGCCGCTGCCCAGCACTGATAATTAGGGGACGTCGTTTCTCAACGTAAGAGGCCCGGGTCAGTGGGCAGCCTGCGGGACGGACTGCGACAGACGCTCCCTTCCTCTCTCTCTCTTCTCTCTCTCTCTCTCTCTCTCTCTCTCTCCCTCTCTCTCTCTCTCTCTCTCTCTCTCTATCTCAATCTCTCTCTCTCTCCCTCTCTTTCGCACTCGAGATGAAGAGGCCACGCGCCGGCACGGCTCACCGGGCTCGCCAGGCAAGCCAGGCACGCGGTGCGTCGAGGGCTTCCGGCAGCGGAACAACACGTCGCCGGGCAGGCCCCTCCTCCGCGGCTATTTGTGGACGCCGACCTGAATCACCGCACAGTGGGCCAGAAGACCGCTGGAGGCGGCCGAAACCCCGGACGCGGTTTGAGCTCCAGAGTCGCTAAATGGGACTCGAACCGAACGCGTGACCCCACCAATGGATTGCTCTCCGAACGAGGAATCCGTTGGTGGGGTCACACGCTCGGTTCGAGGCCTGTTCAGCGACGCTGGAGCTCGAAACGCGTCCGGGGTTTCGGCCGCCTCCAGCGGTCTTCTGGCCCACTGTGCGCCGCCACCCCCACCTGGGCGGCCGAAATTAGGCCGCCACATAACCCTATCGCGTTGAACAAAGAAAAAACATCCGGCCGTTTAATGGTGGAGCGATAAGCTGGCCGGCTCATCAGGCGGCAAGGCGAGCCGAGCCGGGCGGACTGGGCGGACTGGTCGACCCGGTCGGACCCGGTCGCCGTCAGGCCGGCACTTAATAGCTCTTCCATTAGGCAGGGGATTATGTGGGAGTGCCACGGACTGGCGCTTGAATTATTTTGTTTCGGATTGTTTCGGAAGGCTGGTCCACTAGTAAGTGTGTGCGAGAGAGAGGGAGGGTCGCTGTCACGCAGCAGCAGCACTCTGGTGCCGCTCTCTCCCTCGCCTTTGTCGGGCGCCGGCCGAGCGAGAGAGACAGAGGCAAGGATGTGTGGCGGTTCATTGTCGAGGATCGGCCGCGTCGAATCTATTGAGTTGGTCGGCGTCCAACCTGTCACTGGCCGCCGCGCGAACTCGTTTCGTTTATGAATGGACAATGCGCTGCCCAACCATTACCGCCTGATTAATAAAAGAGTGCCAATTCTCTCTCTCTCTCGCTCTCTGTTGTGCAACGTTGCACGCCGTAATTAATAATTGTTCTCCGTTTGCATGCACCACGACTTTGTCAAAAACTTTGCTGTTTTTATGGTTGTTGTTGTTCTTTTTTTGGGTCGTGTAATTAGCGGGCAATTTGCGCCAATGGGAACACGCACTGTACTCCTCTGCCGATAATGGGTCGCGTCAAAGCAGAAATAAGGGGAGCAAACCGCGAATTCACCCCCCCCCCCTTTTCGGCCGCCCGGCCGCCCCCGCAGAACCAGGCCTCCACTCTATAAAGCAGCTCTGGCGGCCCGCTGAGGCGTGAGGGTGCCCCGTGGGGAGGGGGAGGGGGAAGGGGGCAGGGGGACGTCCTGGCGCCCCCATAAACCACAGCAAGCTTTATTGGTGAAAGTCTGTGTAAATTAGCGGGCCGCAGAAACAGATAGGCAGGTGCCGACCCCCCGGGGCCACCCTGAGTCCCCCTTTGGGGTCCCCCCCCCCGGCCCCGCCTGGGGCTCAGCGACGCAACCCCGAAGTTGCGTGCCCCCACCCCCCTTCTTTTCCTTCCAACGGGTGCACCTCTGGCAGTTTGGAGCGCGCAAAAACCTTGTTTGGCGGGGAGTTGAGGCCGCCGGCGATCAAGTACTCCTCGGCCTCGTTCGTGAGTGACCCCGGGCCGGGGCCACCATGCAGCCGGCCGGCCTCGGCAGCGCGGGCCCGCGCATTAAAAGCCGGTTAAAGTTGTTGATAAAGATGATGAAGAGGTTCCTAGTGGTGGGCGGGCGGTGCGGGCTCTGTCTCTCTCGCACCCTGTGGGCCGCCCCCGTGAGTGCGAGAGAGACACAGCGACGAAAACACGTTTGAGGGGTCAGTAGGTTAGCGGCACTGTCCAGGACGTGGTCGACGTGTTGCTGAAAGAAATTTCGTACACAAGGTTCACTTCCAGCTCGAAATTTCACCCGCGCACAGCGACGACCCCCAGCTTGTTGTCGGCGAGGCACTGGAGCGGCACTGGAAGGCAGAAGCCCATTGGGCCAATCTGCGGCCCGCGATACACTCTAAATATGGCCTGGCGCGGCGTGGCTCGACACGGCCAGGTGTGTTTATTAACCGGCCTCGTTTTAGGGCCTAACTGTGGGCAATCCATTGGTGGGGTCACACGTTCGGTTCGAGTCCTGCTTAGCGACTCTGGAGCTCAAAACGCGTCTAGAGTTTTGGCCGCCCCACCGGTCTTCTGGCCCACTGTGCAGAGGCAGCAGCCTGCCGGCAGTTAGCACCTAATTTTCGGTTCGCGCACCCCGCTCGCCGCGCCCTGCGCCCCACGGGGCGGCGGCCGGGCAGACCGAGCAGGCAGGCACGATAAGTCCGGAAACTTTTTTGTGGAAAATGCCTCGAAACTCGATTACCGGTTTTAGCGCGGCGCTACATCGCGAGGGACGCTCTCCTCGCCTTCCGCCGAAGATGAGGAAGACGAGGGCCTTCTCGGCGTCGAGGCCGCTCGTCAGGCCGCGCGCCCGCGACTCGCCCGCCACGCCGCGATCGAGTTTAGCCTCAAAGCGGGCGGCTGGGCGGCGGGGCGACGCGAGCGCCCTCGCGCGGCGCTAACCAGCAGCTTGAAACTGACTAATAGGTTCCCGCCATGCGTTTTACGCCCCGCCCCGCCCCGCCCCGCCCCGCCCCGCCCCGCCCCGCCCCGTGTACCCTAACGAGCAGACCATCCCGCGGCCCGTCTTTTTTCCGGGGGAGGGGGGGGGAAGCTTTGGCCAAAAGATTTTCATACCATGAATAAATGGCGGCCGAAGCGCGCGAATAGACCCGTGTGCCGCCACGCCACGCCGAGGTGGTGGAGGAAAAAGGAAAAAGGAAGGGAAAAAATGTGTTGGCGAGATGCTGTAGAGTACACGCGACGTGACGTAGCGGGGTCATGTGGGGCCCCTAAGATGTCCACCTATTACTCCAGGGTGAATAATTTAGGGGTCGGTAAGCGTTGGCTGCTGGCGGGGAGGGAGGAGGGGGGGAGGGGCTCGCAGTGGAGTGGGGGATCTTTGGCGGTGGCAGATGCTGCGACATTAAAGGAAGCGTTGCTGGAGGGGCCGTGGCGGCCCGTGGTCCCATTGCTGCGTACTGATGCCTGCTAATATCGCCGCCGCCGCTGCCGCTACACTGGTGCGACACTGCTGCTACACTGCTAGTGGCGGCTGGGGGGCGGTTTGTCCGACGCGCTGCGTGCGCGCTGGTGGAGCCCCGCAGCCTCGCCGCCGCCCTCGGAGTCGCGGAGGCGGGTCCCACAGTGGGCCAGAAGGCCGGTGGAGGCGGCTAAACTTCTCGACGCGTTTTGAGCTCCAGAGTGGCTCAATGAACTCGAATCGAACGTGTGACCCCACCAATGGATTGCTCTCCGAATGAGGAATCCATTGGTGGGGTCACACGTTCGATTCTAGTCCTATTTAGCGACTCTGGAGCTCAGGGCGCGTCTAGAATTCTGGCCACCTCCACCGGCCTTCTGGCCCACGGTGGGTCGGTCGCCTCGCGTTCGCGACGTCGCCGAAGCTCCACACGCAAATACGGAAATGGTGGCTCGGCTGTTCCACGAACCCCGACCCCGTTCTTTTGCTGTCGCACAGTGTGCGCGCCCACACACCTACATACTCACCCACACACCCACACACACGCACACACACACACACGCGCACTCACACACACAGGGGCGCGCGCGCCCCCTCTGCGGTGCGGCGTCAGGGAGCTGTGTTTTGGCCGGAACGGTATTACTCTCGGGAAACCACGAGCAACGGGTTCGTGGAACGCAGGGGGGGCACTGCATGAGAACCAGCAAACACCATTCCGATTTGCTTAAATTGTTTAAAAAAAAGTGTCAAGTGTCAATTGGGAAAGTGTCAGATTATTTTTAGGGGTTCCGACGAAGGAGGACCCCTATTGCCCGGGGCCGCTCAGAATTCTTCTTCTACGGACCCCCCAGGATGGACATTTCGCTCCCGCCATATTAATCCTTTTCATAATACAATAAAAAGTCCAGAAAATCTAAAAAATTTATCGTGGAAATTTTCCGTAAACGACTAAAACATAAATTTGCAACAATCAAGCACCCTTATCCGTTCACATTTTCCAGAAACGTTTCGAAGAAAAAATGTGCCACTCTTAAAAACTAAACTTCCTGCCTCATCAAAGTGACAAAAACTAATCACTGTTCTAAGAAAATGATAAAAACATGAAGAAAAATTCTCGATGAAAACGTCCCACTGCCATTATACCAACTGTCAAAATTTAAAGTCCATGATAAAAAGAAATTAAAACGCCGTAAAATTCACAAATGCCAATGTTCACTCATTGTACACTGATAAAACATTTACACATAATTCAAATCTGTCATTAGTAAAAACTTCACAGCAGAAAAGACAGAATAAATAGATTTTCCGCAGTTGGCAACAATTTTCTCGGCGTCTGCGCCCTTTCGAAAATCGCGAGGCTGAAAAAACGAGTAGTCGCGCATTGAAACTGCCCCTCCATTGTTGCTGAGGTTGGATTGCTTGGCTTGCTTTTAAAGGCTGCGGTTCTCGTCTCATGTTTTCCTCAATTCTATAACCAGCACGACGGTTGGTTTGACAAACTTTTTAAACTCGGGAGGGGTGCTTTCGGAACGCGGATGACTTTCGGTTGACGAACATGAGCGAGCACTGTAAATCGCGAGATCGCGAGATGGACTGAGATGGTCATTGTGTTAACTGAATCACTTTTGGAAATGTAAAAATATCGGTAGGATTCAAAGTTACGTAAATAACGGTAAAATTAACGTAATTAACGTTTAAATGACAGATTTCAAAATGATTTCCACAACCGGAACACCGTGCAATGCGTAAGCATTGGAATTTTTTTTATTTTTTTGGGGGTTTAGAAGTAATTGTATTTTTTTTTCATTTTGTCAAAGATATTTTGGAAATTTGCGTTGGCTGTTTGTTGCCTCCCCTTGAGGAATCCAAGTAAAAAGCAACCTTCCGAGCAGCACGCGCTTTGGACTCTGGAGCAGACTCTGGAGCGATCCGCGACAGAGTGGATGGACAGGGCGGACTGGATGAAGATTGGCAGGCGTGCATGTAGCGCGCTCGCTGTGCGCACGCACACACACACACACACGCACGCACACGCACGTCGCGAGCTGGTTGCGGGAGGCAGGAAAAACTTTTCTGTCCCATTTACGATCACACTTGTTCGTGTCCTTCGTTCGTTCTCCCTCTTTTGCACCGTTGCACTACTTTGTAAGTGCCGGAGAAAATCCGCCTGCTCTCTCTGCCCCCCCCTCTCTCTCTCTCTCTCTCTCTCTCTCTCTCTCTCTCTCTCCTCTCTCTCTCTCTCTCTCTCTCTCTCCCTCTCTCTCTCTGCTCGCTGTCCAATTCGGCGGCGGACGAGCGTCGGCCCCAGTCCACCCTGGAGCCAAACTTTTCCTTGTACGGGAAACTTTTCACCGTGTCGCAATCATGGGTTTTCTTTTCAAACTCTCAGCGCCCGCAGAAGAGAAAGAGAGAGAGAGAGGAGGGGAGAGCGGGAAAGAGAGCAGGTTTGGCGGAAGGGGGGGGGGGGAGAGCGGGGCATTGGCAGAGAAAGGGTGCCGCGTAAATCATATAACATTTTCGGCTGTCTGTCGGCGTCTGACTGACGGCCCGGCAGAGATATAACTTCCAGCGTGGAGAGGGAGAGAGAGAGAGAGAGAGAGAGAGAGAGAGAGAGAGAGAGAGAGAAGGGCGTTTACAAAGATTCGGGATGAAAGGGCGGCGGGGTACGCGCCGACGTGTCTTCGCGTTGATGTAGACAAAGACGTTCCTCGAGCAGACGGACGGTGACGGCAGGAGAGAGAGAGAGAGAGAGAGAGAGAGAGAGCATGCTTTTTTCTCTCCCCGACACGCCATCAAGGGCCTCATACAGCCCGGCGACACGCTGTGAACAAAATGGTGCGAGTGTCACCGTGCGTGTAGGCTGGACCGAGACCGAGGGGGAAAAGAGGGGGGGGGGGCACGAGCGCGTGGCAACGCCAGGAAGCTCTCTGGAAAGATCATTCCCCTCAACTTTTCCACTCTCCATATGTTTTTAAAAAAATAGGAAAAATTGGAAAGATAAAATCGGGGTCAAAGTGACTGAAAAAGTTGGTAAGTGTGAGGGACTGGTGGGGCCTATTGCTTGCGTCGCTCCGCGGATTCGGACACGCTCTCAAGTTCTCCATTGAGAAGGTGCTACAAACCGTGGTTTCTTTTACTCACTCTCTCTCTCTCTCTCTCTCTCTCTCTCTCTCTCTCTCTCTCTCTCTCTCTCCCCTTCCCCTACCCCGACCGGAAAGTTTCGCTCGGTTTAGCTCGTTAAATTTGTCGCTGCTGAATGGCGCCTCGCGGTATTTTCGGCGCGAGCGGCCCACTCACCACACTGTAAGTCCCTTTTTCTTCCAGTGTGCGTGGCAAACGCGGAGACGTGGTTTTAACGAGGCGGTGGCTTCGTCACCGCGAATGCACTTTGCGCACGGCCTGGCTGGTGCACTGCTTGCCGGAGGTTGGCACACTGTGTGGTGGGATCGGCGCGGCAAAAAACGCGCGCGTATTTGAAATGGGTGCTCGCTGCGCCGAGGTTGGCTGCCCTGCCTTTGCGGTGTGGTGCCCCTCAGCGCCGCAGCGCCGCGGCGCGGCGGCGGGACTTTGAACCAACAGCGAAGTGGCGGCGGCGGGGGGGGGGGGGGGCGGCTTTCGCGGCGCCGTCTCTCTCGCACTCGCGCTGTGCATGGGCGGGGTGCGAGAGGGACGCCGCGCTGTTCAATTCGACGCGGATTGCTGAATCGGCGGAGGCGGTGAGGCCTAAGCCGGCCAAACTTGGACACGGCGCCGCGCCGCGCCGCTCAGTGACTCAATCCCTGCGATTACTGCCAATAACGCGCACACGCACCTCATCCCGAGAGTCGTTTTCGTCGCTCTGTCTCTCTCGCACTCACGGGGCGTCCCGCGTAGGTGCGAGAGGGACAGAATGACAGATATATATCGCGTCGTGTTTGGGTCAAGGTGCGGATGGGCGAAGCGCGCGGCAAAACGTCTCAGGGGTGTTTTCTCTCTCCCCCCCCCCCCCCGTTGAAGTAAGCAACAAGCTCTGCGGGACTGTCGCCCCAGTCGCGCCATCCGACCGAGTTGTGTGTGTGTGTGTGTCTCTCTCCAAAAGACTCTGCAATGAAGAAAAAACCCCTCGAAAAGAAACGCGTGTATCTGTTTTCTTTGCGGACTCGCGATTCAATCCGACGAGACTTGTTCCTCACGGGAGAGCTAGCCGGGGCAGGGAGCGCTTGCAGTTCAGTTGGAAAGCGGAGAAGAAGCGTCGCGTTCCTCGAAGGCCAAACGAACAGCAAGTGGTTTTCTGTCTCTCTCGCTCCCGTGCGGCCGTGCCCCTCGCGGCACGCACCCCCACTGCGAGTGCGAGAGAGACGGAGTGCACGCGGCGCTTCCGGTCAGCCAGTCCGAGCCGCCGTAAAGAAGTGATGACTCCGGAGGGGTCCTCCTCTCGGATTCCTCGCCACTTTGAGAGCCGTGCGCAGCTTGACGGGGCGGCGCTGTTGCTTTTCGCTGCTTTTTTCGCTGCCGGTGGTTGATGGATTTACACGGACCGAGTTTATTTGGACGAGATTGGTCGGCAACTTTTCGAGTTGAAGGAGCGCCTCCCGCTTTTGTTTTGGCTATTGTTTCGCTTCCCCTCCTTTTTTTTTCCTGGTTCGTTTTTGTTTTTTGTTGTGTTTTTTTTATTGTTGTTGGGCCGACGTTACTCCGGATTGACCACGTGATCATAATCGACTCACATCAATGAACAGGGGTGGAAAAAGAAGGCTAAAAACAGCAATGATAAAATTTAACGACGACACTCGACAGCACGACAAGAATAACGCAAACAACAACAACAACAAAGTTTATCGACTCACAACAATAACAACGGGAGACCCATTCGCACGGCCTTGCTGCTCAAAAATTCAATTACGGTGTGTAAGAAGGCACGAAGGCGCTCTGCGTTGATGGGCGTCTGATCGGTCCGATCGAAGCGACCCGCAGCAGGTGTGGTGGGTACACTCTCGGAAGTCGGTCACCACACCCAGAAAAATGGTTTCTTGATTTTAAACTCTCTTGGGTTTGCTAAAAAAAAAATAATCTTGACACAAGAAAAATTTTCTTCATTAAAAAACAAAAAATTGGATGAAGAATTTTTTGTAAAAAAACATCCAAGAAAAGTTAAAATTTTTTTGATCCAAGAAGTTATTTTTTTTGTGCAGCCCCGTTTTCCCGGCTCGGTGAGGGCGTTTGCAGTGTTTGCCCACCGTTATTTTTAATATGTTCGATTTGAACCTTTTTGGCAGTGCACTGCACACGCAGCTGGTGTAATTTGAAAACATTGACGCCGCGACGCCTTGTAAAGCATGTCGCTGCGTTGCCCGGCGTCGTTGCCCCGTCGCCCCGCTGGTCCGCTTTCGGTCCCGATCCGTGCCATTTCGCCATTTCCCAGTGTAATCCTCGATGCACCATGAAAACCCCCACTAAGCCCCGCGGCCCCCCAGCCAGCCAGCCAATGTGTGCGGCTGGCTGCCTGCCTGCCTGGCTGCTTCTGGCCGCCGCTTTCCCCTGAGTGCGAGAGAGACAGAGGCTCCGAACAGCCCTCTCTCCTGCGAGTGCGAGAGAGACAGAGGCTCCGAACAGCCCTCTCTCCTTGCGAGTGCGAGAGAGACGCAGGCCCGAGGTATTCATAATGACGGGCACGCCGATATTAACGCGGCCACCCCAATCTGTCACACCTCTCGACACGCTGAGTGATGAGCGGGACGGGGCGGGGCGGGGCGGGGCGGGGCGGGGCGGGGCGGGGTGGGGCGCGAGCTTACACGGTTGGCTGGCCCTGACCGGGGAACTCTCCTTCCTCTCCTCTTACACCGTCCTTGATACTTTTGCCACAGCACTGCGGGAAAGCACTTTAAACCCGTGCCACACTGGCGCCATCATGCACGAAGGACATTCCAATTCAAGTCGCTAGGGACTTGAACCGGACGTGTGACCCCACCAATGGATTGCTCCGAACGAGGAATCCATTGGTGTGGTCACACGTTCGGTTCGAGTACTATTTAGCGACTCTGGAGCTCAAATCGTGTCTTGAGTTTTGCCGCCTCCACCGGTCTTCTGGCCCACTGTGCGATGCGTTCACAGCGTCCCGGTGGATTCTTTCCTTCGTCTCCGCTGGGACGGCGGGCTGCCTACCTCCCCGGCGGCGTGCCCGGGCATGCCCCAATAAGCAGAAAGGAACACAGCCTTAGTCTTTGACCCACCCCTTACCTGTGGCCAGTAAAGCAGCCCCCGCCCCGCCCCGCGCCGCCCCGCCCGACCGCGCCGAGGCAAACATTGTCCCAGTCTGGGTGGCGCGGTCCCTCGGCAAACATCCCCCTTCCCCCACCCCCACCCCCTCCCTCCCCCGAGCCGCTGGAGCCGCTAACTGCCGGAAACAAATTAAGTCAAATCCTTTGCGGGCCTTTCTTTCCAGGCCTTCCAAATAAAAGCTAATCACACACGAGCGGCGCAACGCGTCTCTCTCTCTCTCTCTCTCTCTCTCTCTCTCTCTCTCTCTCTCTCTCTCTCTCTCTCTCTCTCCCTCTCTCTCTCTCTCTCTCTCTCTCTCCAGCTCGTGCAGGGTGTCCAACTCCCCCCGGAGTTTGCCTCCTCGTGGGACGGATAGCTCCACCGACACCGTGTTGTAGTACCGGGCGGCATCTGCAGCGTCGCGTTGACGCCCCGGACCGGGGGGGGGGGGGGGGTCCTCGGTGGCCCTCAAGATGTACACTGCACACCCATAAATCAGAGTCCTGTGCTGCTCTCTCGGTGCGGTCTCCCCCTTCACCCCCACCCCTTTCCCTCCTTGCTCCCTTTTCGGTTTTCCGCCCGTATTGTTCTATTGTGGCTCCCCGGACGCCCACTTATTTACACTGCCACGCGTCCGCACCGCTTTTCCAGGTGCCTGTGGGAAAATCGACTGGGAAATCATCTGACTTTGCCAGCGCAGTGACAAAACAATCAAAGGAAAACTCGAAAAAACGGCCCTAGAAGGAGTCCGGTGAAAAATCAGCAACGTTGGGCTTGGCTAGGGCTTCCCCGCCCGCTCATAATTCTTCAGTCTCCCTTGCTGTAGCGAGATCAATCAACAATTATTCTAACCTCAAATTTTATTTCAGCAACATAAAGTTAGTCTAAAAAAAAGTGTTCTTTTTACCTGTTTCGCTGATTGTTTGCTGTAGTCGGAGGTCCCACGGTTCTGCGTGTGGCTTGCGGAGTGGGCGTGCAGGGATTGCCGGGGGTTGTAAGGAGGACCGCAGAGGCAGGGATGCGGCGGGACGCTCAAAGGCGGCGGCTGGCTAAACACACGGGGAGCGCCGCGTGGCGCAGCGCAGCACTTCCTGGCAGGCGCCGATCCGAACGGAGTGCGAGAGAGAGAGAGAGAGAGAGAGAGAGAGAGAGAGAGAGAGAGAGAGAGAGAGAGAGAGAGAGGAGAGAGAGAGAGAGAGAGAGAGCGAGAGAGAGAGAGAGGGAGAGAGGGGGGGGAGAGAGAAGGAGAGATGCACACCTCTCGGTCGTCGAGGAGGCTGCTGCTGCCGAGAAGACGACACGCAAACAAAGGCGGTGGATTCAATTTTGAGGCGGCGCTGCAGGCTTGCAGGCAGGCTTGCAGCCAGGTGCAGTAATGGCGTTGCGATGCTATCACTGTGGGTCTGGCCCGGCAGGCCCCGGCGCCCGCAGGCTGGCCCAGCGCGGCCCAGGCCGTGAGTGAGGCAAGGCGAGGCGAGGCGAGGCTCTCGTCCGAGGCCGGGACGAGGCCGGGGACTCATTAGGCGCTCGGCAAGTCAATTTCCCCTTATCGCGAACGCGGCGAGAGCGACGGAAGAGCGGCGCTCCAAAATAGATGAGCCATGCTTTGTGCGACGCCACGGCGACGCCACGGCGACGCCACGGCGACGCCACGGCGCTGCATCCGCGACTTGCACGCCGCCGGAGATAGGCTGAACCGCACGCGGCGCTGCTTCCCTCGACAGCCAAAAACACACAAAAAACAACAAAAACAGAATCAACCGTGGAGGTTTATCAGGGCCGCATCCACGGCAGTGCAGCTGCCTTCACGCTGCACGGGACGCGCCTGCGCTGCCGGCGGGGAATCGGATGGCCGATTAAAAAGATATAAAAGGGGATTTTGAACTGGAGAGGAATAGGTGGGTCCCAGAGGCCTGTCGACGGGGAGATACCCCGCTCGTTAATTAGAGAGAGGTTTGGGGGGGGGCAGCAATTTCTCCCTCATTTGTTATCAGCCACCCCGAAAATAATGCAGTTATCGACGCGGCCGGGCCTTCAGTCTCCTCCTGGCCTTTCAGCCGCAGTGAAACCATTAGGCGTGCGGATTGATAGATTTTTTTTTCGAAGAAGGGAATAATTACTTTCAGAAAGTCGACTTTCTGTTCGCGGAGATGAACCCTTCTTTCCAGCCAAAGGACGGTACCCATAGTCGACTGATCGTCATGAGTCTGGGAAGTCCGCCATTTCCAAAAAATTTGGCACCTGGCAGTGTAAAACAAGTGCTGCAGAGTCTTCAGCAGACAAAAAAAAAGTCTCGACAAAAATCTCAGGATCTTGGTATCTGTCTCTCACCATTTTTTCAGTACTGCCCCTGCTGGAAAAGCCCTTTAAAAGTGTTGTGAACCTGACTGTTGCAGGTGGTTCCGCGTGGACCGGGCCGGGCAGTCGGTGCCGGTGGTGGCGTCGCCGCCCAGGGTGCGGCAGGTGCAGGGAAGCCTGGTGCTGCAGGCCGTCACGCTGGCCGACGCGGGGCTCTACATGTGCGCCGTCAACAACTCGGTGGGCACGGAGCGCGTGTCCACCTCGGTCGTCATCAACGGTGAGTTCCACAACTCGTTTCTCATTTACGTTTTTTTTAAGGCGTGGAAGTTTGTTGTCGCTCCACGCACGGCCCGACGCACAGTGGGCCAGAAGACCGGCGGAGGCGGCCAAAACTCTAGACGCGTTTTGCGCTCCAGAGTCGCTAAACGGGACTCGAAACGATCGTGTGACCCCACCAATGGATTGCTCTCCGAACGAGGAATCCATTGGTGGGGTCACACGTTCGGTTCGAGTCCTGCTTAGCGACTCTGGAGCTCAAAACGCGTCCAGAGCTTCGGCCGCCTCCGCCGGTCTTCTGGCCCACTGTCCGACGCAGACACGAATTAAAACCTTGCTGCTGCAGCGCCGCTGGCCGCCTACATCAGCCCCCAGGTGCAGACGGTGGACGTGGACCGGACGGCCTACTTCAACTGCACCACCGAGGGACACCCGCAGATCAGCGTGTCGTGGCTCAAGAACGGCAAGCAGCTCTCCGCCGGCAAGGGCGTACAGATCCTCCCCGGACACGTAAGTGTGCGTCTATCTCTCTCGCTTGCACCGCGACGGCGCGCCCCGTGAGCGCGACAGAGACAGAGTGAATCGGGGTGTTTTCCGGGCGGAGCGGACACCTGTTTGTTCGGCGAGGCCAGAGGCCGCCAAGGTGAAGGTGGGGCGGCCCGAAGGCCGAGGCGTGTCACGGGATCCGTGACGTGCTCCGGGAGCGCCCCCACACTGCGAGCCACGCCACTGCGAGGCAGGCCCTACTGCGGAAGTCGCGATCATTATCACGGGCTGTCGAAGACTTTGGCGCCAAAGTTTTATCACGAAGGCGACGGTGTCGCAGCCTCGCCCCGCTACCCGGCCAGAATTGCTCCCTTGACCCTGGCTCACTTTTCTCCTCTTTGCTTTGCCCCGTCGGGTTCCCCTTTTTCCTCTTTTGCTGTTTGACTGGATGGACAGTGCGACTTGCCCCGTGCGCGGCCCAGGGTAGGCAACCATCTGCCCGCTCATAACGATCGCCCAGCCGTACATCAGCGAGAGCCTAGTCTTGTTCTTCTCCCTGGGATGACTCTCGTGTGTGTGTGTGTGTGTGTGTGTCTCTGCGCTGAAATACGAGCCAACTGATTGTCTGTTTGGTTTGGTAAATTGCCTTTGTTTCGCGGGGGCCAGGGGGATGGGTCTGCGCAGTGCGTTTGCGCGGTATGCGTCTGCCGTGGCGCGACCGCCCTGGCCTGGCAGCGAATGGAATATTCCGGGCCATCTTCGCCCCCTCTGTCCCTTTCTGGCTCTCTCTCTCTCTCTCTCCCTCTCGGTCGTGCTTTACCCACTGCTTTCAATCACCGCGAGAGTTGCCGGCTGGAAATGGCCGTAGGAAGCGCGTGTTCCGGGCCTCACTCCTGGCAGGGACTGCCAACTCAACAAAAACAAAAGTTCCACTCCTTCGAGTTCGCCGCGTCTCGTAAACCACACGCCCTGCCTTGGATGACAAATTTAGGATTTAAGGGGAAAGTCATGTGTGACACTCGCCGCTCAAGAAACGTACGAAGTTAGAATTTTTGTAGAGTTGGCACTCTCTGGCGGCCGCCGCCCGCGGACTCGAGGGTAGGCAACCCGGCGGCCGGCTGCGCCCTTCGATGTTCTCGATTCTCCCTCGACCTCTCGAAGTAGCCCTCCGCCGCGCCGCCGCCTCGCTGCCCTCTTTGCTGGCGCTGCAGCACGCTGCACAGTGGGCCAGAGGACCGGTGCAGGCGGCCGAAACTCTAGACGCGTTTTGAGCTCCAGAGTCGCTAAATGGGACTCGAACTGAACGTGTGACCCCACCAATGGATTGCTCTCCACACGAGGAATCCATTGGTGGGGGTCACACGTTCGGTTCGAGGCCTGTTTAGCGACTCTGGAGCTCAAAACGCGTCTGGAGTTTTGGCCGCCACCGCCGGTCTTCTGGCCCACTGTGCGTCGGTTCCGCCGGTTCCGGCGCCGGGTGCACTTGCAGCATTTGCAGGAGCCGACTGTGCAAACCCGCCGCCGCCATTTCCTTTGCCGGATTTGCGAACATGGCTCTACCTGGAAGAGAGAGAGAGAGAGAGAGAGAGAGAGAGAGAGAGAGAGAGGGGGGGGGGGGGGGAGAGGGGGGGAGAGGGGGGGGGAGGGGGGGAGAGGGGGGGGTCTCAGAATGCAGGGCCGGAGCAGAGGGACGGGAGACGCATGGCGGCGTTCGTGCCGCCTCGCTCCGCGCTGCTCCGCGCTGCTCCGCGCTCCGCGGCGTGTTCTCCGAGGAACACACGTAACATCAGTCGCATTACCAACACTCCCGAGGGGGCCAGGCCCCGCCAGAGCGGGCCCAGACGGGCCCACGCGCGCCAACTATCCCCCACTGTAGTCGCGCTACCGCGCGCTACCCACCACCAACTCCAGGAATCATCCCTGCACAGCTGCTTTTGCCGCTTCAAGTTTTTATTGAATTAAAAAGTTAGGTTGGTAGCACTGAGAGCGCGCTTCGGACGCGTTGGATTGAGGGAGGGCGGCGAGGCGCGCGAAGCAGGTGGCGGCGCTGGTTGGCGGAGCGAGTCCAAGACGGAGGCCGGCCCGGCAGGGAAACAACTCCTGAAATGTGGCAGGCAGGCGCATTTAAGGGTGTGTTTTAAGTAGTTTCGGTTCGCGGCTTTATGGTTGAATCCCTGGCAAACTTTGCACTAAATTCTACCATCCAAAATTTTCACTTTTTTTTGCAAGTTTCCCGCTTTGGTTGTTGAGGCTGGCAGGCCTGCTGCTTCGACGCGGACGAACCGGGCCCCGTGCGAGTCGGAGCTGAAACACTGATTTGAATGGGGGACACTTTGCGCGCGCAAGTTTGGCTGCGATAAGACTGACAATGATGGCAATGGAATCAGATTAAGCGGAGTGGACCGACTGGGGCAGGGAGGCGGGCAGGGCAAGTGGGCCGCTCAGATAAGAAGGTTAGGCAAGAGTGCCCCCCCCCCCCTCCGGCCGGGCCACAGTGGGCCAGAAGACCGGTGGAGGCGGCCAAAACTCTAGACGCGTTTTGCGCTCCAGAGTCGCAAGACAGGACTCGAACCGGACGTGTGACCCCACCAATGGATTCCTCGTTCGGACAGCAATCCATTGGTGGGGTCTCATGTTCGGTTCGAGTTCGACTGGTGTTCGGGAAAGCCCACTGGTTGTCACGTGACTCGCGGTGCTCACTGCGACGAAATGCGACGCCTTTGCAGTGGGCCGGCAAGGCGTGCTGCAGCCTGCGGGACGCGGCGGCCGGGGCGGACGGGGCCCCACAGTGTGGCCCAATGGGGCCTCGGCTCTGAAACTTGACTAACTTAGCCCCGATTGCGACATGATAATGATAGGGGAGCGGCTCTGTGGAGTCACCTGGATTCGTCCCGCCACCCCCCGCCACCCCCCGCCACGCCCCGCCACGCCCCGCCACGCCACGCCCCGCCACGCCCCGCCACGCGCAACGAAGCGATTAGGAACCCCGTTTCGCGACGGGATCTGAGCATGCTACTTTGCTGATTCCGAACAGTGTGGTGGTCCGTCTCGCGTCGCTCCGTCTCTCTCTCGCACTCCCACGGAACGCCCGCTCGAGTGCGAGAGAGATGGACGCCGAGTTCGGAATCAACCAACCCGCCGGGGACCTCTAAGAAGCGAGTCTCGGGGTTTCTTGTCCGTCGGGCCGTCCTACTTCCGCACACCATCAGTCGCACTCTCGGCCTCGACGTGGCGTCGTCGTCGTGGTCCAGGACGCCCACGAGGAGGTGCGCGTTTCCGCGCGTGTGTGTGCGCGCGTGTGTGTGCGCGCGGAGCAGATGCCCCTAATGGAATTCCACGCCCGAGCTCGGTTTGTGTGTGTGTGTGTTTGTGTGTGTGTGAGAGAGAGAGAGACAGAGAGAGAGAGACTCTGTTGTCCTGTCCGTTGTCGTCCTCGCGACGCTAGGACGCCACAGAGCAGTGTCCCGGTCCTCTCCGGCCGCAGCGGTCTTAAAGATAAGACACCGCAAAGCGAAGCTGTTTACAGCTGTCCCTGCGACTCTGCGACTGTGAGGCTGTGCGACTGCGGCCCCGGAAGGAGAGGAGGGAGGGGGGAGGGGGGCTGCTGGGTCGGGGGGCCCACAGGCCCTTAGTTTTAAATGCATCCGAGGGCAGCTCAGCGCAAGTTTACCGCCTCGGCCGGGGCGGGGCTGGCTGGAGCGGACCAGGGCCAGGGCGGGCGCAGCGCGCAGCGGACGCACTTGAGGGGGGTCTCGGGGGCGGCGGGGCTGGCGACGGGGCCGCCGACGGGGCCCCGCGATGGAGACGGCCGAGACGAGCAGGACGAGCAGGACGAGCAGGGCCTGCGCGGGGCTTCCCTCCCTGAGCGGCACTTAACGCTATCGTGAGGCCATCGCGCTGAGCCGGGACCATAACAAGGCAAAAGCGGCAAAAGCGAGACCCGGAGCACCTCCCGCCCGCCGGGGCGCTGGTTCGAATCCCGCCACATTTTTTCGTTTTTCGCGGTGAGTCATTCACTGGCACCGCAACACACTGATTTCGCTCGCCGGCCGGGCCCTTCTTGCAGTGGATCGGCTGCAGTGAGACCACCGCCATGCCACAGCGGAAATGTGGGACAGAGACCGTTCGGGCCGGGCGGACACTGCACTGCGAATTTCCCTGCGAAACCCGTTCCTCAATGTGTCCGGGGCAGGGCTGGGAAATACCTAGGTAAAAAGTACCTAGGTACTGTACCTAGGTACTTTTTTGGTACCTATAACTGTACCTAGGTACTCAGGTCACAATTGTAACTGTACCTGTACCTAGGTACATTTTGGGCAGTAACTTTATCTAGAACTGCAGGTACTTTTACAGGTACTTTTGGGCGCGAATGTAGGGAAAGGCGGGTAATGAGATGCGCTCACAACAGTGCGGGGATAAAGAGAGACACTCAGAGGACTGCCTGTTTTCGGGGAAGAAACAGATATTCGGCCCCCTCCCCTTTTTATGTGCCTCCTCCGGGCTCCATGTGGCAGGTCTGGTCACCGCACGCACTGCCAAGGTGAACGCAGAGGACTTGCACTATGAAACAATGGACACAGCTCAGCAGGGATCATAGGGTTTGTCCCTAAAATGCGTTACCGGAACCATCCCATTATAGGAGCGAGGTCAAGGATGGTCCCTGGAGCCGCCGACGATGCGGCGTGACGAATCGGGGTTGTAAACAGCACACACGTTGGCATGAAAAGGGTCATTGACGCAAGAAAGTTTAAAGGGACGAAAAAGTCGCGCGAGGTTTGTTTTGGTTGCGTTACTGGGCGGATGTGTTGAAATATCAAAATATCTGAAAGTACCTGAAAAGTACCTAGGTATTTTGCCAAAGTACCTGTAACTGTACCTAGGTACTGAGCTCGATCAAGTACCTGTAACTGTACCTAGGTACTTTTTTGATCCAGTATCTGTATCTGTACCTAGGTAAAAATATAAAGTATCTGTCCCAGCCCTGGTCCGGGGCTCACGCTTGCAGTGGCGCGTCCACCCACCCACGACAAACACAAAACACGCAGCGCCAGTCTCTCCCCCGCCAGCAAGGCGCTCCGAGGAACTACATCCACTCATTATCATCACATCGTCGTAAGGACCGCTCTCTACAGGCCCTTAGCGGCGAGTTACAGGATGCCCCCTCGCGTCCCTAATGTCAGACCCCCCCGCCCCGCCCCGATTTTTGCCAGGGCACTGGCACTGATTGTCTCGGTCGCGAGGCCCGTCTCCTTGGAGAGGACCCTCCCAAACTTTCCCCGCCGCCTTTCAGTGTATCAACCAGCCAAGCAAACTTGCTAATATAATAGTATAATAATAGTATAATAATATGTAGCGGCGTGTCTTTGACGCCAAGCCAAACACAAGTCCAGAAGCCACGCTAAAAAGTCGTGAAAAATTCATCGAGTGCTTCTCTGCGGCGGCCTCCGCGGTTTTCGCGGCTCGGCTAACTTGCTTTCCAGACGCGTCGTTTCTTCGACTGCCCAAGGCGGATCTTCCAGTGCCCCCCCCCCCCCCATACACACACACACGCACTCTCTCTCTCTCACACACACACACACACACGCACGGCTTTTTTTCCCCGCCCCAGTGTGTCTCCCCGGTGACACGGCCGACGCACGGCAACACGACGACAAACACAACCACCAGTCACCAGTCGCTCTCAGCGCGCGGAGCGTGCAGTAACGAGCCAACGAGCGTCCCCCAACGACCGGCCGGCGCCGCCCGGCGTCGCCTCGCGTGTCGTCGTCTGATTGGTCGGTCGGAGGCCGAGCCCCGTCGGCTATCGGCGGGCAGCGCGATCGGTCCGTGTTTCCGCACTGCCGGTTCCGTTAAAGCCGAAACGGCCGAAACGGCGTCGTGGGGATGGGACGGGCTGGCTCGCTTTTCTCGCGCTCCCGAGGTGTGGCAGTGTGGGAAGGTTTCGAACGGCGGCTTTCCAGGCAGACAGTCTTCCAGTCACAGTCTTTTCTGACGGAAAGACAGACAGACAGACAGACAGGCAGACAGACAGACAGACAGACAGACAGACAGGCAGACAGTCTCTCCAGACAGACAGTCTTTCCCAAAGGCAGGCGAGCGCGGCACCACACTCCACACCAGTTAGCGTGGGTGTTGTTCTTCATTAAGCGCATTAATGGCGCTTTTGGCTGGGAGTGTGGGCGGCTTGTGTTTGCGGGTCATTTGAGCCGATTGGCGACCTCCCTGCCCCCTCCCCTCCCCTCCCTGCCCCTCTCCTCCCTCCCCCTCCCCCGCGACCGCAGGACTACCGCAGGGTCTGGAAAGAGCAGGTCTGAGGGCGAGGCGTATGACGGTGCCGCGGCGGCCAGGACGGCAATCCTGCAGCCTCGCGGAGCGCGCCACGAGTGCGACAGAGACGGGGCGACGACGAACGAGCAGAGAGAGAGCTCGTTCCTCTGATTGAGCCGGAACAGCTCGCTAAGAGGCTTTTTCGGAAGGATAGCCAGTCCGACTGCTCGGAATGTCGGAGTGCGGCGCTGGCTGTGTTTTGGCGGCGAGCCGTGCGGCCGTGCGGCGCCGGGTTCGAGCCCGGCCGGGGGCGGACTTGCATTTTGGCACGCAAGGAAAGCTTTGCATAATCCGAGGGGCATCAGCCCGCCAGCCAGCCAGACGGACAGACGGAGAGAGAGAGAGACAGAGAGAGAGAGACAGATAGAGAGAGACAGAGAGAGAGACAGAGAGAGCGCCTGCGGATCCGAGGGTAGGCACCGCGGCAGCACCGGCGTGAGGCGGGCGACCCACAGCTCAAACTGCAGGCGTCCCACAGTGGGTGAAGAACGGTGGAGGCGGCCATAACACAAGACGCGTTTTGAGCTCCAGAGTCGCTAAACAGGCATCAAACTGAACGTGTGACCCCACCAATGGATTCCTCGTTTGGAAAGCAATCCATTGGTGGGGTCACACGTTCGGTTCGAGTCCCATTTAGCGACTCTGAGCTCAAACCGCGTGTAGAGTTTCGGCCGCCTCCACCGGTCTTCTGGCCCACTGTGCGTCCGTCAGGCTACGGTCAGCTCCACTTAAACCTAATCCCCCCTCTCAAAAAGCGCGCCGCATTCGAACGCAAAGGGGGAGCCAAAACCCTCGTGCCCCTGAAAAGTTCTGTAAACTACTCACGGCCGAGAACGAAACGAAGACTTTGTGTTTCTTTGTCGAGGAATGACGGAACGAGTTTTGGCGCTCGTCGTTCGCCTCGGCCGGCCCGCTAATTGCAGTGGAATTGTTCGCTCGTAACGGATGGCTCTGCCGGGGCACGGCACCTGCGCGCCGCATAACCGGAATCCATTCGGAATCCGCGCAGCCTCCACCGGGCGGCCGGCGGACGGACAGACCGACAGACGGACAGACAGACAGACAGACAGTCAGACAGGCAGACAGAAAGACAGACAGACAGACAGACAGACAGACAGACAGACAGGCAGGCAGAGGCGTCTAATCTCGTTTAAACTTTGATTTGCAGGTGCTGAGGCTGGAGTCGGTGCAGCGCGCGGACGGCGGGATGTACCAGTGCTTCGTCAGCAACGGCCAGGAGGCGGCGCAGGGCTCGGCGCACCTGCGACTCGGAGGTACCGACCACCGCACAGCCTCGCCGGCATTTACAACAAAAATATAACAAAAGACAGTCTGCAAAGTTGACCACCAGGGGAAGCGCGACGGCCTCGCGGCAGGGGAAGCGCGACAGTGTCGCGGCAGGGGAAGCGCGGCAGGGGAAGCGCGACAGTGTCGCGGCAGGGGAAGCGCGACAGTGTCGCGGCAGGGGAAGCGCGACGGCCTCGCGGCAGGGGAAGCGCGACGGCCTCGCGGCAGGGGAAGCGCGACAGTGTCGCGGCAGGGGGAGCGCGACAGTGTCGCGGCAGGGGGAGCGCGACAGTGTCGCGGCAGGGGAAGCGCGGCAGTGTCGCGGCAGGGGGAGCGCGACAGTGTCGCGGCAGGGGAAGCGCGACAGTGTCGCGGCAGGGGAAGCGCGACGGCCTCGCGGCAGGGGAAGCGCGACGGCCTCGCGGCAGGGGAAGCGCGACAGTGTCGCGGCAGGGGAAGCGCGACAGTGTCGCGGCAGGGGAAGCGCGACAGTGTCGCGGCAGGGGAAGCGCGACAGTGTCGCGGCAGGGGAAGCGCGACAGTGTCGCGGCAGGGGAAGCGCGACAGTGTCGCGGCAGGGGAAGCGCGACGGCCTCGCGGCAGGGGGAGCGCGACAGTGTCGCGGCAGGGGAAGCGCGGCAGGGGAAGCGCGGCAGGGGAAGCGCGACAGTGTCGCGGCAGGGGAAGCGCGACAGTGTCGCGGCAGGGGAAGCGCGACAGTGTCGCGGCAGGGGAAGCGCGACAGTGTCGCGGCAGGGGAAGCGCGACAGTGTCGCGGCAGGGGGAGCGCGACAGTGTCGCGGCAGGGGAAGCGCGACGGTGTCGCGGCAGGGGAAGCGCGACAGTGTCGCGGCAGGGGAAGCGCGACAGTGTCGCGGCAGGGGAAGCGCGACAGTGTCGCGGCAGGGGAAGCGCGACAGTGTCGCGGCAGGGGAAGCGCGACGGCCTCGCGGCAGGGGGAGCGCGACAGTGTCGCGGCAGGGGAAGCGCGGCAGGGGAAGCGCGACAGTGTCGCGGCAGGGGAAGCGCGGCAGGGGAAGCGCGGCAGGGGAAGCGCGACAGTGTCGCGGCAGGGGAAGCGCGACAGTGTCGCGGCAGGGGAAGCGCGACAGTGTCGCGGCAGGGGAAGCGCGACGGCCTCGCGGCAGGGGGAGCGCGACAGTGTCGCGGCAGGGGAAGCGCGGCAGGGGAAGCGCGACAGTGTCGCGGCAGGGGAAGCGCGGCAGGGGAAGCGCGACGGCCTCGCGGCAGGGGAAGCGCGACGGTGTCGCGGCAGGGGAAGCGCGACAGTGTCGCGGCAGGGGAAGCACGACAGTGTCGCGGCAGGGGAAGCGCGACGGCCTCGCGGCAGGGGAAGCGCGACAGTGTCGCGGCAGGGGAAGCGCGGCAGGGGAAGCGCGACAGTGTCGCGGCAGGGGAAGCGCGGCAGGGGAAGCGCGGCAGGGGAAGCGCGACAGTGTCGCGGCAGGGGAAGCGCGACAGTGTCGCGGCAGGGGAAGCGCGACGGCCTCGCGGCAGGGGGAGCGCGACAGTGTCGCGGCAGGGGAAGCGCGGCAGGGGAAGCGCGACAGTGTCGCGGCAGGGGAAGCGCGGCAGGGGAAGCGCGACGGCCTCGCGGCAGGGGAAGCGCGACGGTGTCGCGGCAGGGGAAGCGCGACAGTGTCGCGGCAGGGGAAGCACGACAGTGTCGCGGCAGGGGAAGCGCGACGGCCTCGCGGCAGGGGAAGCGCGACAGTGTCGCGGCAGGGGAAGCGCGGCAGGGGAAGCGCGACAGTGTCGCGGCAGGGGAAGCGCGACAGTGTCGCGGCAGGGGAAGCGCGACAGTGTCGCGGCAGGGGAAGCGCGACAGTGTCGCGGCAGGGGAAGCGCGACAGTGTCGCGGCAGGGGAAGCGCGACAGTGTCGCGGCAGGGGAAGCGCGACAGTGTCGCGGCAGGGGAAGCGCGACAGTGTCGCGGCAGGGGAAGCGCGGCAGGGGAAGCGCGACAGTGTCGCGGCAGGGGAAGCGCGGCAGGGGAAGCGCGACGGCCTCGCGGCAGGGGAAGCGCGACGGTGTCGCGGCAGGGGAAGCGCGACAGTGTCGCGGCAGGGGAAGCACGACAGTGTCGCGGCAGGGGAAGCGCGACGGCCTCGCGGCAGGGGAAGCGCGACAGTGTCGCGGCAGGGGAAGCGCGGCAGGGGAAGCGCGACAGTGTCGCGGCAGGGGAAGCGCGACAGTGTCGCGGCAGGGGAAGCGCGACAGTGTCGCGGCAGGGGAAGCGCGACAGTGTCGCGGCAGGGGAAGCGCGACGGCCTCGCGGCAGGGGGAGCGCGACAGTGTCGCGGCAGGGGAAGCGCGGCAGGGGAAGCGCGACAGTGTCGCGGCAGGGGAAGCGCGGCAGGGGAAGCGCGGCAGGGGAAGCGCGACAGTGTCGCGGCAGGGGAAGCGCGACAGTGTCGCGGCAGGGGAAGCGCGACAGTGTCGCGGCAGGGGAAGCGCGACGGCCTCGCGGCAGGGGGAGCGCGACAGTGTCGCGGCAGGGGAAGCGCGGCAGGGGAAGCGCGACAGTGTCGCGGCAGGGGAAGCGCGGCAGGGGAAGCGCGACGGCCTCGCGGCAGGGGAAGCGCGACGGTGTCGCGGCAGGGGAAGCGCGACAGTGTCGCGGCAGGGGAAGCACGACAGTGTCGCGGCAGGGGAAGCGCGACGGCCTCGCGGCAGGGGAAGCGCGACAGTGTCGCGGCAGGGGAAGCGCGGCAGGGGAAGCGCGACAGTGTCGCGGCAGGGGAAGCGCGGCAGGGGAAGCGCGGCAGGGGAAGCGCGACAGTGTCGCGGCAGGGGAAGCGCGACAGTGTCGCGGCAGGGGAAGCGCGACGGCCTCGCGGCAGGGGGAGCGCGACAGTGTCGCGGCAGGGGAAGCGCGGCAGGGGAAGCGCGACAGTGTCGCGGCAGGGGAAGCGCGGCAGGGGAAGCGCGACGGCCTCGCGGCAGGGGAAGCGCGACGGTGTCGCGGCAGGGGAAGCGCGACAGTGTCGCGGCAGGGGAAGCACGACAGTGTCGCGGCAGGGGAAGCGCGACGGCCTCGCGGCAGGGGAAGCGCGACAGTGTCGCGGCAGGGGAAGCGCGGCAGGGGAAGCGCGACAGTGTCGCGGCAGGGGAAGCGCGACAGTGTCGCGGCAGGGGAAGCGCGACAGTGTCGCGGCAGGGGAAGCGCGACGGCCTCGCGGCAGGGGGAGCGCGACAGTGTCGCGGCAGGGGAAGCGCGGCAGGGGAAGCGCGACAGTGTCGCGGCAGGGGAAGCGCGGCAGGGGAAGCGCGACGGCCTCGCGGCAGGGGAAGCGCGACGGTGTCGCGGCAGGGGAAGCGCGACAGTGTCGCGGCAGGGGAAGCACGACAGTGTCGCGGCAGGGGAAGCGCGACGGCCTCGCGGCAGGGGAAGCGCGACAGTGTCGCGGCAGGGGAAGCGCGACAGTGTCGCGGCAGGGGAAGCGCGACAGTGTCGCGGCAGGGGAAGCGCGACGGCCTCGCGGCAGGGGGAGCGCGACAGTGTCGCGGCAGGGGAAGCGCGGCAGGGGAAGCGCGACAGTGTCGCGGCAGGGGAAGCGCGGCAGGGGAAGCGCGACGGCCTCGCGGCAGGGGAAGCGCGACGGTGTCGCGGCAGGGGAAGCGCGACAGTGTCGCGGCAGGGGAAGCACGACAGTGTCGCGGCAGGGGAAGCGCGACGGCCTCGCGGCAGGGGAAGCGCGACAGTGTCGCGGCAGGGGAAGCGCGACAGTGTCGCGGCAGGGGAAGCGCGACAGTGTCGCGGCAGGGGAAGCGCGACAGTGTCGCGGCAGGGGAAGCACGACAGTGTCGCGGCAGGGGAAGCGCGACGGCCTCGCGGCAGGGGAAGCGCGACAGTGTCGCGGCAGGGGGAAACGCGACAGTGTCGCGGCAGGGGAAGCGCGACGGCCTCGCGGCAGGGGGAGCGCGACAGTGTCGCGGCAGGGGAAGCGCGGCAGGGGAAGCGCGACAGTGTCGCGGCAGGGGAAGCGCGGCAGGGGAAGCGCGGCAGGGGAAGCGCGACAGTGTCGCGGCAGGGGAAGCGCGACAGTGTCGCGGCAGGGGAAGCGCGACAGTGTCGCGGCAGGGGAAGCGCGACGGCCTCGCGGCAGGGGGAGCGCGACAGTGTCGCGGCAGGGGAAGCGCGGCAGGGGAAGCGCGACAGTGTCGCGGCAGGGGAAGCGCGGCAGGGGAAGCGCGACGGCCTCGCGGCAGGGGAAGCGCGACGGTGTCGCGGCAGGGGAAGCGCGTTAGTGTCGCGGCAGGGGAAGCACGACAGTGTCGCGGCAGGGGAAGCGCGACGGCCTCGCGGCAGGGGAAGCGCGACAGTGTCGCGGCAGGGGAAGCGCGGCAGGGGAAGCGCGACAGTGTCGCGGCAGGGGAAGCGCGGCAGGGGAAGCGCGGCAGGGGAAGCGCGACAGTGTCGCGGCAGGGGAAGCGCGACAGTGTCGCGGCAGGGGAAGCGCGACGGCCTCGCGGCAGGGGGAGCGCGACAGTGTCGCGGCAGGGGAAGCGCGGCAGGGGAAGCGCGACAGTGTCGCGGCAGGGGAAGCGCGACGGCCTCGCGGCAGGGGAAGCGCGACGGTGTCGCGGCAGGGGAAGCGCGACAGTGTCGCGGCAGGGGAAGCACGACAGTGTCGCGGCAGGGGAAGCGCGACGGCCTCGCGGCAGGGGAAGCGCGACAGTGTCGCGGCAGGGGAAGCGCGGCAGGGGAAGCGCGACAGTGTCGCGGCAGGGGAAGCGCGACAGTGTCGCGGCAGGGGAAGCGCGACAGTGTCGCGGCAGGGGAAGCGCGACGGCCTCGCGGCAGGGGGAGCGCGACAGTGTCGCGGCAGGGGAAGCGCGGCAGGGGAAGCGCGACAGTGTCGCGGCAGGGGAAGCGCGGCAGGGGAAGCGCGACGGCCTCGCGGCAGGGGAAGCGCGACGGTGTCGCGGCAGGGGAAGCGCGACAGTGTCGCGGCAGGGGAAGCACGACAGTGTCGCGGCAGGGGAAGCGCGACGGCCTCGCGGCAGGGGAAGCGCGACAGTGTCGCGGCAGGGGAAGCGCGGCAGGGGAAGCGCGACAGTGTCGCGGCAGGGGAAGCGCGACAGTGTCGCGGCAGGGGAAGCGCGACAGTGTCGCGGCAGGGGAAGCGCGACGGCCTCGCGGCAGGGGGAGCGCGACAGTGTCGCGGCAGGGGAAGCGCGGCAGGGGAAGCGCGACAGTGTCGCGGCAGGGGAAGCGCGGCAGGGGAAGCGCGACGGCCTCGCGGCAGGGGAAGCGCGACGGTGTCGCGGCAGGGGAAGCGCGACAGAGTCGCGGCAGGGGAAGCACGACAGTGTCGCGGCAGGGGAAGCGCGACGGCCTCGCGGCAGGGGAAGCGCGACAGTGTCGCGGCAGGGGAAGCGCGACAGTGTCGCGGCAGGGGAAGCGCGACAGTGTCGCGGCAGGGGAAGCGCGACAGTGTCGCGGCAGGGGAAGCACGACAGTGTCGCGGCAGGGGAAGCGCGACGGCCTCGCGGCAGGGGAAGCGCGACAGTGTCGCGGCAGGGGAAGCGCGACAGTGTCGCGGCAGGGGAAGCGCGACAGTGTCGCGGCAGGGGAAGCGCGACAGTGTCGCGGCAGGGGAAGCGCGACGGTGTCGCGGCAGGGGAAGCGCGACGGTGTCGCGGCAGGGGGAGCGCGACAGTGTCGCGGCAGGGGAAGCGCGACGGCCTCGCGGCAGGGGAAGCGCGACGGCCTCGCGGCAGGGGAAGCGCGACAGTGTCGCGGCAGGGGAAGCGCGACAGTGTCGCGGCAGGGGAAGCGCGACAGTGTCGCGGCAGGGGAAGCGCGACGGTGTCGCGGCAGGGGAAGCGCGACAGTGTCGCGGCAGGGGGAGCGCGACAGTGTCGCGGCAGGGGAAGCGCGACAGTGTCGCGGCAGGGGAAGCGCGACAGTGTCGCGGCAGAGGAAGCGCGACGGCCTCGCGGCAATTTTACTTTTTTGTTTAGTTCTTATTTTTAAAGTTTTGCTTTTTAGTTTGGATTTAGTTTTTAAATCGTAACTTTTTTATGTAATTTTTTTGTTAAACTCGTGATTTTGTATCCGCAGACGCCGCGCCGATGCTGCTGGCGACGTTCCCCAACGAGACGCTGTCGCCGGGCGCGGCCTGGAGCGCGCGCTGCGAGGTGTGGGGCGCGCCCACGCCGCAGGTGGCCTGGACGCTGGACGGCGGCGCGCTGCCCGCCAGGGCGTCCGTCTCCAACCGGGCCGAGGGCGACAAGGTCATCAGGTACGCCACCACACTGCACAGTGGGCCAGAAGACCGGTGGAGGCGGCTTAAATTCTAAACGCGTTTTGAGCTCCTGAGTCGCTTAATGGGACTCGAATCAGACGTGTGACCCCACCAATGGATTGCTCTTGGAACGAGGAATCCATTGGTAGGGTCACCTGCTCGATTCGAGTCTTCCCGGTCTTCTGGCCCACTGTGCACTGCACTGCCCGTCCAGAAATGACGTCACCGATGAGAAAAGACGACTTCCCCGCCCCTTCCACTCATCATCCCGATCTCGCGTGACGTTTTTGTTGTTGTTTTTCAAGCGGGGCCTCATTGTTTTTGTTTCGTGACAGTGAGCGCCGGATTCAAAGTGCCCCCGAAGGGAGTTGTGTGTGAAATTTGGGTTCGGCGTCTCTCCCCCAGTCCCCGGTCCCTGTCGGAGTTTGACGGGCTTTGCTCCCCGCCGTGCCGCCGTGCTGCAAGCACGCCTCCCGGACACACCTGGTCCTTTCCCTCGGCCCCGCCGAACCGCCGAGCGAACCGCCGAGCGAACCGCCGAGCGAACCGCCGAGCGAACCGCGCCGCGCGACAACAACAACTCATGCTTTGTGCGCGATGCGCCACGCGCGATGCACCGCGGAGGCAGCGCGCCCATAAATAAGCAGATAGCGAGTAGGAATGGCTTGATGAAGAAACTTGTGTGCGGCCGGGCAGGCAGGCCAGGCACAGTACACACTCGCATCACGCCGCCGGACGGATAGAAAACCTCGGCGCACTGTGCGAAAAAACCACAGTGAATCCCGTTAATTTTTTTGCCAGGATTTACTGTAGTTTAGAACACAGGATCTACTGTGCCTGGCGACAGTATTTACTGTACCTGGTACAGGATATTCCGTACTCCACTCCTGTGGTACAGTAAATCCCGTACAAAGTACAGTAGATCCTGTCAAAAAAGTACAGTAAATCCTGTACTCTGAACTACAGTGACAGCTGTACTTATCACTACAGGATTTACTGTGATTTTTTCCCAGAGTGCGGCGGCGGAGTCTGGCGGGCAGGAATTGTGTGTATCTCGCTGTCCGATCCCTAACAGTCTCTCTCGCACCGCTGCGGCGCGCCACGAGAGTGAGAGAGAGAGCACCGCGCGAGGGCGAGCGCTGACAGGATTATAAGAGAGTGCGCGATGTGGGACTGGCTGACGTGGACGGCGCCGCGCCGGCTGCATGCAGTGTGGGGGAAGGGAGGTCTAGCGGGGCCGGCAAAAGGTTTTCATAAAGGGCAGCAGCCCGTGCAGCAGACTGATTCCGAGAGTCGTCGCTGTGTCTCTCTCGCACCTGCACGGGACGCCCCATGAGTGCGAGAGAGACAGACGCGATGAAAAGGGCTCTCGGATTCAGACTGCACTGCAGCTTCTGAGAGGTCCTTCCAGGTCCATCCCCCTTTCCTCCCGGCGCCGCGCTGCGTCCGCCGCTAGCCGTTCCTCCAACGGCCACGATCGAAGCCCGGTTCATCGCACGACAATGTTCACCGGCCCCCATTTCTCGGCTCCGTACTTTACTCCATGTTTTCGCGGCGTTATTTCGAAGCCGTCTTCCCAACTTTGGCCGCGGCGCCGTGGCGCCAGCCCCGCCAGCCACCACCTTCTCGCTGCAACTGGCCGCGCTAGTGGGGAATGCAGCCCGGCCCAGGCTTGTCCTAATTAGCCTTGTTTTCGTAGTAACATCATTTTAACACTTGTGACGTTCGCGAGCAAACTTCTCTGACGACCTGGCGGCTGGCGGACTGGGGCCGGTTGCGGCGGCTGCGAGTCTCTCCGGCCCGGCAGCGCCCGGCAGCGCCAGCGCCCCACCCCGTCGGTATTATTTTTCGCATCTCGGAGCAAGAAGTTGGCGGCGAGGCTCAAGTTTGACGTCGCTCGTCGCTGCCTGCTGCCCGACGCACAGTGGGCCAGAAGACCGGTGGAGGCGGCCAAAACTCTGGATGCGTTTCGTGCTCCAGAGTCGCTAAGCAGGACTCGAGCCGAACGTGTGACCCCACCAATGGATTCCTCGTTCCGAGAGCAATCCATTGGTGGGGTCAGACCGACACCTGTAAGGAAAAGGCACGCAGTAGCGGCCGCGCGATCCAAAAGGCGCTCAGTTGCGGCCCTGCGATCTGAAAGGCACGCAGTTTGCCGCGCGCGATCCAAAAGGCACTCAGTTTCCCCCGCGCGATCCAAAGCACGCAGTTTGCCGGCCGCCAGCCATAAACTCGTGTCTTTTGGATCGCGCGGAGCAAACTGAGTGCCTTTTGGATCGCGCGCGGCAAACTGCGTGCCTTTCAGATCGCAGGGCCGCAACTGAGCGCCTTTTGGATCGCGCGGCCGCTACTGCGTGCCTTTTCCTTACAGGTGTCGAGACGTACGATTCGAGTCCTATTTAGCTCAAGACGCGTCTAGAGTTTTGGCCGCCTCCACCGGTCTTCTGACCCACTGTGCGACGCCCCCCGCCCCCTTTTCCACCACTTCCGGTCTTTTAATCGAGCAAACAACACCGAAACTGAATTTCCGCAGCTACCTGAACGTGACCGCCCTGAAGCCGGACGACGCCGGCGAGTACACCTGCGAGGCGTCGAACGCGGCGGGGCGCGCGCGCCACTCGGCGCACCTGCTGCTGCGCGGCCCGCCGCACGTCAAGGCCATGCCGCCGAGGTCGCTGGTCGCCGGCCGCGACGAGGCCCTGCGCTGCCTCGTCGCCGGCCACCCCATCCGCGCCATCACCTGGGAGAAGGACGGTACGTCTCACATTCGGCCAGAAGACCGGTGGGGGCGGCCAAAATTCGAAACGCGTTTTGAGCTTCAGAGTCGCTGAATGGGACTCGGACTGAACGTGTGACCCCACCAATGGATTCCTCGTTCGGAGAGCCATCCGTAGGTGGGGTCACACGTTCGGTTCGAGTCCCATTTAGCGACTCAGGAGCTCAAAACGCGCCTAGATCTTTGGCCGCCTGCGCCGGCTGCTGGCCCACTGTGCGTCTGCATTGTAACCATTTCCACTTACTTGAAATTTCACAACTGTTTGAACCCGCAGGACGGCCGCTTCCCACGTCGCCGCACCGCCAGCGCGTCTTCCCCAACGGCACGCTGGTCGTCGTGGACGTGCAGAAGGCCGTGGACGAGGGCGAGTACGCCTGCATCGCCACGGCGCCGGGCGGCGAGTCGGCGCGCCGCAGCGTCGCCGTCAAGGTCCTGGGTGAGCACGAGCACGCTGCTGCGACTTGGCGGCATTCCACCAGCCCTGCGAAATACAGAAACGCCAGTGGCACACCACCAAAAAAATTGAACTTTCTGGTTTTGAACGACCAATCACTCGTTCTTTAATCAATTTCTAGAAGGCCGTGAGGTCTAGGCAGCCCCCGCCCTTAATCTCCCTCCCCCCCTCCCACTTTTTTGTCCCCTCCCCGACCCTTTCCCCCCCCCTCTCCTCCCCCGGCGACGCAATCACAACTCACAATGTACTAGCTCCGTTCAATTTCCCCTCGGCGATGGCAGCTTTTCTTATGGACGGCCAGGAGGACTCATCTATCCCCCCCCCCTCCGTGTCCCCGCAGGACCCGCACCTCGCCGCGGTGTTCGTTCGCACGACCCGGCTGGCTTCCTACCCGTCGGGACCCCCCCCCCCCCCCCCCGCCCTTGTCGTAGGAAAGGGTGCGGCACGACGGCACTCGACACGCCCAACTGATCCGGGGGCACCCTCCCCTCCCCCACTGGCCTTTTCTCTTTTTGTATTGGAGTCCGTTCCCTCGTTGGCCTGCATATGACATGGAGGAGCTTCCCGCGGGGGTCCTTGCGGCCGCGCCGCGCCGCGCCACGCCGCGCGGTACTACACTGCGAGCCCCTGCCCCGCGCCGCGTGCTACTGCACTGCGAGCCGCCGCGCCAGCTTCCGGCCGGGACGCCGCCGATATTATTCCAAACTTCCGTCCGCGCGGCAGATGAAGGCCGCCTCCGCCTCTGCCTCTGCCGTCCTCCTCGACTCCTTTATTCCTCTTCGCCCCCGCCCGGGACTGACCCTGGCGTCGACCCTCATCGGCTGACCCTGGCGTCTGGCGTCCCGCGTCCCGGACTCCACATAAAGAGCCCCTCCGCCTCCGGGGGCGCGCGGCTACGCGGAGGGCTGTCCTCGACACATCATCCCCGGCAGAGAATGAAAAGGGCGCCGACGACGAAAACAAAACAACGCCGCCGTGTTGACATGTCGGCCTGACGGCCCGGCTTGACGGCGCGCTTCGCCTCGGCGTGTTGCAGAGGCTCCCGAGATCGCGCCGCTGTCGGAGCAGACGCACTACCTGCGAGGCTCCAGGCTCTACTTGACGTGCCTGGCGACGCGCGGCGACGGCCCGCTGCGCTTCCGCTGGCTCAAGGACGGCGTGCCGCTGTCGGGGGCCGGCTCAGGTAAGCCAACCGCCAACTAGCAGTGTGCCGTCAGGCCGTCAGCGTCGAAAGGGTTGCCAACCTCAGCACGCTCAGGTAATGTCTGCGAGCTCAGATTCTTCCGACACCGGTGCACTGGTGCAATGAGATGTGCGTTGTTTCCATCGCGGCGACACTGCCTTGGGAGCGCCTGCGGACTCGAGGGTAGGCAGTCCCGGCGAACGCGTGCACGCGGCGCGCTGCCTACCCGCCACTTCGCGGGCGCTACGTTGAGTCTGCTTGACGCCCTCTGAACGCTCTGCCCGCTGCCCTTCCAGACGCGGCGGGCGCGCTCCCCGGCGGCGTGGTGGCGCGCACACTGGATGACTTCTCGACGGCGCTGACGTTCCCCGCGCTGCAGCCCGCCCACTCGGGCAACTACACCTGCGAGCTGAGCAACGCGGCGGCCATCGCGTCGCGGTCGGCCCAGGTCGTCGTCACGGGTACGCGTCCACCGCAAGCAGCCAGCGCACAGTGGGCCAGAAGACCGGTGGGGGCGGCCAAACTCCCGGACGCGTTTTGAGCTCCAGAGTCGCTCAATCGGACTCGAGCCGAACGTGTGACCCCACCAATGGATTGCTCTCCGAACGAGAAATCCATTGGTCGGGTCACACGTTTGATTCGAGTCCTCTTTAGCGACTCTGGAGCTCAAAACGCGTTTAGAGTTCCGTCCGCCTGCGCCGTGCCGCCTCGACTGCCGCTATGACGTCACGCCTTGTTTACAGTGGCGCCGACCTGGTCCGTGGAGCCGGTCCCCACGGAGGTCCTCAAGGGCAACACCGCGCTGCTGCACTGCACCGCGGGGGGCTTCCCCAAGCCCACCATCTCGTGGGCCGGGCCCAGCGCGTCGCAGTACTTCCGGCCGGAGGAGGCGGCCGTCACACACCCGTAAGTGCGCCGGGACGGGGTTCGATCCCCCGCCCCGGCCAAACGGCCGGACTATCTTTCGTCATTTTTCTGAGGTTGACAGTAACTGCGAGGACCGCGCGTCACCTCGCTCGCTTCGCCACTGAAGCCCCCGCTTCGGACGCGCTTTCAGTGTGCTTTCGCCGGGCTTTCGCCGCGCTTTCGCCGCGCTTTCGCCGCGCTTTCGCCGCGCTTTCGCCACGCTTTCGCGCCGCCGCGCCTTGCTACTTCCAGTCTGGAAAGTTTGGCGGCGCTGTTCCTCACGCTTAATCGTCCCCGCCGCTCCGCGCTGCGCCGCCCTGCGCCGCGCCGCTCGGCCACCTTGTTTGCCGGGCGACTCGAATTAATTGGACACGAAAAAGGCGCGCCGCTGCCCCGGCCCGGCCAACACGCGTTTAAAGGTTCAGGGTCGGATTACCGTTCTTTAAAAAAAAGGAAAAGTTGGATAAATCCTCCGGGCTTTGCGCACGATGATTGACGTCGCCTTTCCTTTTGCAGTGTCCTGGACAACGGCACGCTGCTCATCGAGGCGGCGGCGCGCGAGGACCGCGGCTTCTACCACTGCACTGCCAGCAACGGCATGGGCAAGCCGCTGAGCCGCGCCGTCTTCCTCACGGTGCACGGTCAGTCCGTCTGCCTGCCCGTCTGCCCGCGTGTGTACAGTGCGCCAGAAGACCGGTGGAGGCGGCCGCAATTCTAGACGCGTTCGGAGCTCCAGAGCCGCTAAATGGGACTCGAACTGAACGAGTGACCCCACCAATGGATTCCTCGTTCGGAGAGCTATCCATTGGTGGGGTCACAGGTTCGGTACGAGTCCTGCTTAGCGACTCTGGAGCTCAAAACGCGTCTAGAGTTTTGTCCGCCTCCACCGGTCTTCTGGCCCACTGTGGCGTGGCTGCGTGCCTCACAGTGTGCTCCCCTTGCAGTGCCGGCGCATTTCGACCGGCCCACGCAGACGGTGCGCGCGGCGCGCGGCTCCACGGCGGAGCTGGAGTGCCAGGCGCAGGGCGACGCGCCGCTCAGCCTGCACTGGACGAGGGAGGGCCGCCGCTTCGAGGAGCTCAAGCCCAAGGAGGACGCCACGGAGGTCGGCGTCACGTCCAGGTCAGACCCTACGCAATCTGTTTCATGTAAATTTCGCGGGTATTTTTGTTTTTGCTTTCGTCGACGCGCTCCTCTTTTTCGGGGGGAGCTGTGCTGTGCGTGTATTCCATTGCAAAGTGCCACCGCGGCGGAGTGAAATGTTGCGTGTTGCTGACACCGGCCAGACTCACCCTGCGGGCGGTGCAGCGCGTGGACTCGGCGCGGTTCGCGTGCGTGGCCTCCAACCGCTTCGGCGCCGCGCGGCAGGAGGTGGTGCTGACGGTGCAGGAGGCCCCCGAGGCCCCCCCGCAGCTGCGCGTCACGGGGCTGGCGTCGCGCGCCGCCAACCTGTCCTGGGAGGCGCCCTACGCCGGCAACTCGCCCCTCACCGCCTACCGCCTGTCCTACTCCAACGCCTCGGGCCAGTGGCAGGCCGAGGTGGAGCCGTCGCAGCGCGGCGCCCTGCTCAGCGGCCTGCAGCCCGCCACCGCCTACCAGGTACGCCAAAAACAATGAAAGGCCCGTGGCTTTGCCTGGCAGTCCCTTTGGTCGCAGGCGACCAGTAAAAAGCGCCAGGGAAATGAGGAAAACTTGCGTTTTTCTGGCCCTCACACTCACCCGCGACCCGCCACTAAAGTGGAGAACCTACACTTCCTCGGCACACATGGGGAGCAAGATCCTGGCTGGCATAATTCATGGTTTACCCTCTCGTGGCGCGCGTGTGTGTGTGATGGTGTGAGTGAGGGATGTTGACCGCGTGTTCCACCGTGTTCCACGGCGTGCCGCAGGTCCGCGTCCAGGCCGTCAACGCCCTGGGGGCGGGCAACGCCAGCCTGGTGCCGCTGCGCACGGCGGACGAGGCCCCCGGGGGGGCGCCCAGGGCGCTGCGGGCCGTGGCCCAGGGCCCCGACGAGCTGCGCATCGTGTGGGAGGTGAGTGCACTGCGAGGTGGACTCGCAGTTCATCGTGCCTGGCCGCCCGGCCTGACCACCGAGTGGCACGAGACAGTTTCGTTATGTCGTGACACTACGTCTTTGCAGCCCCCGGAGGCCAGCCTGCAGCACGGCGAGCTGGTGGGGTACTCGGTGCAGTTCCGGGAGCTGCCGCCGCTGCCCGAGTCCCAGGACGACGCCGTGCTGCAGCACGCGCTGGGGCCCGGCCTGGGCTCCAGCCTGGGCTCCAGCCTGGGCTCCAGCCTCGACTACCTGGAGAACGACATGGACGCCGTGCAGACCGTGCAGGCCGACCCGGGCCCGGAGCCCTTCATCGTCCTGTCCGGCCTGAGGGCATTCACCAGGTAAGCGGCGACGCCTGCGCCCGGGGTTCGAGTCCCGCCCGATGCTCACTCTTCTCTCCCCGGCAGGTACGCGGTGCGAGTGAGCGCCCTGAACCGCGCGGGGGCGGGGCCGACGTCGGCGGAGGTGGTGGCGGCGACGGACGAGGACGTCCCCGGCGCCGCGCCCCAGGACGTGTCGTGCACCGCGCTGTCCTCCAGCAGCGTGCTCGTGTCCTGGGCGCCGCTGCCGCCTCACGTGGCGCGCGGCCGCCTACTCGGCTACCGCGTCGTCTTCCGGCCGCTGCCGCAGCAGGCCCTGCAGGTACGCGTCGAGGTTGGGGAGTTCGGGGTCCTCGCTACAGTGCAGTGCCTCCACTTTCACGTCTCGGCGTTCCAGGACGAGCTGCTGTGGCCCGACGAGGTTGACGGCGAGGAGAACGCGCTCACGACGCGCGACCTGCGCCTCGCCCTGCTGCACCTCGAGAGCTACCGCAACTACAGCGTCGAGGTCCGCGCCTACACTGGCAAGGGCGACGGCGCGCCGGCCGGCCCGGTGTTCTGCCGCACGCACGAGGACGGTGAGTCGAATCAATCATTGGTGCGAGAGAGACGGAGCGACGCGAGCGGCTGACGGTGGCCTTCCCTGCTTGCAGTCCCCGGCGAGCCGGCCGACATCAAGGCGCTGGTCATCGACTCGGAGTCCATCATGCTGTCGTGGCGCTCGCCCAGGCACCCCAACGGCATCCTCAGGAAGTACAAGATCTTCATGCGGTCGCTGGACGGGATGGGGCTGGTGCGTGCGGATAGCCGTGTCGAGTCGCTAAAGTTCCCGGAGCTAGTTACCATCGTCGTTTTAACCCGCAGGCCAAGGACGAGTTCGAGGTGCCGCCGTCGCAGAGCCACTACCGCATCCTGCACCTGCGCCTGCACCACCGCTACGAGTTCTGGGCCGCGGCCATGACGGCGGCGGGCTTGGGGGCGTCGTCGCGGAGGGTGGTGCAGGCGCCGGCACAGGCCGCCCCCGCGCGCGTCGTGGACTTTGGCGGCCGCGTCGTCGCCGAGGTGCGGCGCGACGTCAAGCTGCCCTGCCGGACGGTCGGCTACCCGGCGCCGCAGCGCGCCTGGACCCTGCAGTCGGACCCCGTGCGCGGTGGAGACCGTCTGCAGGTACGTGGAGTCGAGGACGCCGAGGGCGGAGCGTGGACCGGCTGATGCACGTTGGCCTCCTTGCAGGTGACCGCCGACGGGGAGCTCCGCCTCGTCGCCGTGCAGGCCTCGGACGCGGGCAACTACACGTGCGCCGTGGAGAACACTGGCGGCAAAGACGCCATCACGTACTACGTCAGCGTGGACGGTAGGTGGAACCTCAGATTCCCAGACACTCGCCGCCAAAACCCTATTTCCCCGTTACTGAACCACTTTCTCGGCCTCTTAGTTTGACTGACCCTTCTGTAATCGGTGTGCTTCTCTCCCTGCTGCCTCTCGGACTGCAGAGAATCGCAACAAAGGAGGTAGGTCGTTCGTTCCCTCGTTCCGCGACACTGCTAGGACGACCCCGCTCATCGCCGCTTTGTTTTGTTCCAGTGCCCACGACGCCGCTGGCGCTGCGGGTGGCCTCAGCGACGGTGTCGTCACTCAGCATCCAGTGGAAGCCCGGCTCCGGCGTCGCCTCGCCCACAGGTCGGTAGCACACTGGAAAACGTCTAAGCAAAGCGCCTCTGCTTGTTGGTACTTCTATCGAGGATGTCTGCGCAGGCTACTACCTGCACTTCAAACGCGAGTTCGGCGAGTGGGAGAAGACGAAGCTGTCCGTGGACCAGGTGACGACGAAGAACGGCTCGGACAGCGCGCCCGTGTGCACGCACAGCCTGCTGGGCCTACTGTGTGGCACCAAGTACCAGATCTACGTGTCGGCCTTCAACCAGCTGGGCACGGGGCTGCCCACCGCCATCCTGCACGCCCGCACGCAGGGCTCGCGTAAGTGGACGCCCGGGTTCAAATACCGGGCCTGCTCTTTTTTTTGCTAGGACTCGAACCGAACGTGTGACCCCACCAATGGATTGCTCTCCGAACGAGGAATCCATTGGTGGGGTCACGGTCAAACTTTCGGTTCGAGTTATTTTGGCGACAATGGAGCTCAAAACGCGTCTGGACTTTTGTCCGCCTCCACCGGTACTCGAACCCTCGTCCCTGCCCGCAGCGCCGGTGGCCCCGGACGCCGGGCAGCTGCTGCGCGTCAACTCGACGTCCATCGCGCTGTGGCTGGGCTCCTGGCAGGACGCCGGCTGCCCCATCAGCTCGCTGGTGCTGGAGTACAAGCTGCGGCACGAGCACGCCTGGACGCTCGTGTCCAACAACGTGCAGGTGGACCGGCAGGAGTACTCGGTGCTGGACCTGAGCCCCGCCACCTGGTACACGCTGCGCATGACAGCGCACAACAGCGCCGGCTCCACCGTCGTCAACTACGAGTTCGTCACGCTCACCAACTCGGGCGGTGAGAGAGAGAGAGAGAGACACTGCGAGTGAGGTAGACGTGGGCGCGGTCGTTACCCCCGTTTCTCCGTCTTGTTCGCAGCGACACTGCCGCCGGAGCCGGGCGGCCGCGCGGGCGGCGGCGCCCCCGCGTTGGGCGTCGCGGGGGTGGCCAGCCTGGCGGGCGGCGCCGGGGCGCTCCTGCTGGCGGGGGCCGGGCTCGTCGTGGTGCTGCTGCGGCGCCGGCACCGCGCGCGCCACCCCGGCGGGGACAAGGGCCACGGTAAGGGCGGGGCGTGCACCTCCCGAGCCCCGACGGCGGGCTGTTCTTTGGACGAGGTACAAGTCGGCTGATGATTGCAGGCCCTGACTTGACGGAGCCGCCGCTGGGCAAGGGCTCGGCGCCGCTGGGCGGGCTCCGCGGCGGCGTGCCGGGCCACCACCACGGCGGCCAGCACGGCCAGCACGGCCACCACGGCGGCCGGGAGCGTGACTCGGTGCGCGACCCGGCCGACGCCGCCCCCTTCTTGCCCACGCCCATGCGCGTGTCGCTGGGCCGGCGCGAGGACATCAACCCCTACGCCACCTTCAGGCTGCCCGGCGCGGGCGGCACGTCGGGGACCCCGGGCACCCCGGGACCGGGGCTGTCGCCCGTGCACCGGCACCCCCTGCAGTCCCCGCAACACACCGTGTGCATGGTGAGCATACATTTGCAGAAATTTTGACAAGTTTAAGATTAGTACTTACCGGTGCTTCGCGGTGTTGCAGTACGGCAGCTGCGGCGACGCGGTCTACACCAAGATACGCGGCAAGGAGGAGTCCCCCGACTGGATCCCGCTGCACAGCCTGTACCAGGAGCGGCGGTACTGACTAAAGCTCGAAGGCGGCGGGGGCGGCAGTTCTCTGTACAGCCTGTACCAGCACTACCAACAGCTGCAGCTGGAGCTGCAACGCTACGAGGACCTGGACCTTGCGTTGGACCTTGAGGTCGGCCGCGGCTTGGACATGGCCATGGCGCCCCGCCGCTCCAGAGACAGAGCTCCCAGGGACCACCGGGACCTCCGGGCCCAAACCCTCCAGCACGGACACCTGCCGCATTGGCTGTAGAGCCACCATCCTCCGTCTTCGGTTTTGCTTTTGGCGAGTGTAGAGACGGTCTCGGAGACCCCATGTGAAAGCATTAGATTGTGCACCATCGCATGAGGAGACATTCATGGAGAAATTACTTTTCCAAGGTTGAGTAATGAGCCACTCTAGAGGTGCTCTTGTTGTGTTTGGATTAATGATTTATTAACAAGTGAATTAGTCGTTATTTTTGTGATGGACGTCTAACAATGACGTCTCACAATGAGAAAGCAGCCTACATCTATCTGACGAATTTACTGCCTCACAAGGGAACGTTTTCAGGTGTCAGGAGCCGATTGCTCCCCTACTTCGGGATCTTAAAGACCACCTTAAAAAAGAATTTTCGGCACCCACAGTTCGTGCTGAAAGTCACTACAACGTCCTAAAATGAAAGTTAAAAGACCAATTTTCATAAACTTGACCAAAAAATTTAACTTCAAAGAACGTCCATGAAAGCAGATGATTCTTAGTTCCCGACGAAAAAAATTAAGAGCAGAAATTACAATTTGCCATGGTAATTGTTTTAGTTTGAAAAGGTCTTATGAATTTTCCCAGCCTATTAAAAATTGAAAATGAAATATATTGGATCAGAAGAGGCTTTCCAAGGACCCACAGCACCGTGCGGGACACCATTACCCCTGCCACACCGCAGGACCTCTGACCATCCGAGCCTATCCTTTCCTCGTTTCGTTGTTTTTGTTTTTGGGGGTGGAGCACAAATACCCCAGGACATCTCGCAAGTGCCCGCGCCCGCGTACAAGCTCAGTGGGGCTGGCTAGGAGGGTCATCGAGACGGTGCTCGGAAGCGGCCTTCTGGCATTGCGAGAGACTCTGAAGAGGCAACTCGCTCGCTTGCCCTCGCTAGACTTAACGACATTGGGGAACTCACTAGGCGCAGACGAGCAAGTACGACAATCGCACAAGAAGCTGGCTAGAGGCCCACTAGAAGTTTGGAGGCTCAACTGGAGCCAGGCACGCCTGACCTTTACACCCGAGGAGTCGCCACAGTCCCCAAAGGCTTGCCAGAGCAAGCGCCGACCCAGGCAAGGTGCACCAGGGATGAGTGAGCCACCCTCAGAAACAGAAACAAAGGAACAAGAAGAGGGTAGGAAAACAGGGATTCCGCAAGATCGTGCAGTTTGCGAAGTTGATTTCCTTACTGTTCAGGTTTGACCAAACAGTGGTGGGGTGGATTTCGGTATGACCCGCGGTGGCAATGCCAACGGCCTAGTGGCCTAGCAACACTAGGAGTGACAACTCGAAGTGACACACGCACTTTCGCCGTGTGACCCGACTGACTGGCCACTGGCCGCCGTCCGACGGCTTGGCCAAAACGGGCCGGCCCTGACCTTGAACTTTCATTTTAGGGCGTTGTAGTGACTTTTAGCACGAACTGTGGGTGCCGAAAATTCTTTCTTGAAATGGTCTTTAAGATCCCAAAGTATGGGAGCAATCGGCTCCTGACACCTGAAAACGTTCCCTTGTCAGTAATTTCTAATTTTGTCAAATATTCTTTTTGATAGGCTGGGGGCCTTTCTCTTCAGCTACCTATTCTTGACGAGCTGCTAGCTGCCAAGCTCATATAGAGTGATATGTGATATGTTTATTTTTTTTATTTATTGTTCGAAAAGTCCCATAAAAAAATGAAAAGTATGCAGGCAAATTGTTAATTACCCTGACTGTTGTTTTATGTAAAAGGGTTATAGCTTGTGATATCCTGATAAGTGTTCCAAAGACTGAGGAACACAGTTTCAGTTCTATTATGTGCAATATTCACAGTATAAACACACTGGTTACTAATACTTTTATCTTGTATAGCATTGTCTCATGTAATTGATGTCTTCCATTTTGGATTCATGACAACTGTATAAACCATCAGAAGGCTCAAAATGGTTCAAATTGTACCTAAACTTCTGTGTAACATTCCAACATAAGAAATAGAAGTTTCAGTAAGCCTGGGTGGGTGAGTTCAGAAATCAGACACTGAGTAGTTTGTCATTGGAATGTTGGTTCAAAATCACTCTGAAAGAAAATTGCATTGAATTGATTTTCTCACCAGTATTACTTGTTAAGTAGCTTTTAAAATATGTAAGATATGATTATCATATAAAGTTTACAAAAATTGAATATTGTAAAAGAAAATCTTTGTGGATGTGAAAGTCCCCAGAACCAATGGCATTGAAATAATATATTTTATCATAAAAAATAAAGAATGTTCCCTAAAACATCAAATGACTCCTTTACTTAAATAGACGCACTCTTCACTTTTCCCAAAATGCCCGAAGATGTAGGCAACACATCATGGTTTTTTAACGTTTTGAAAACTTTAATAAATAATATATATTTTTAAACATAAAAAATATATCCTTCCAGAAGGAACATCACAATGAGTTTAACATTCATCAATAAATTAGAATCTGTACTTCTGAAAACCGAGTTACCTTTGGCCCAGCAACTAAAAATGTGATTTAAGTTATGAGCCGAACTTAAATTGAATTTCTAGCCCATGGGCCAAAGTTTTTCCGGTTTACGGTTTAGTAATAACATTTGAGGGTGATTGGCCCCAAGTTTCGACTTACAAGGATAATAAATAAGTAACGAACCCAGATAATTTGTAAGACCCTAGACTCACTTTACCAGCGCATCATACTTCAATACATTTGTCAGCCGTTGTAGAATCTTCAATTCTTCTTTTCCTGCGCTCACATTTCGGGCATGGTAAATTTTCCTTCAAGCACGTTGCATGAAAAACTGCACTACATCCTTTGCACTGTAAAAAATAAAAAGAAAGGAATCAAATGACACTATCAGCCTCGCCTCTCTTACATCTGTCTCTCTCTCACACAGAGAGGCTTACACTTACCCTATATGTGTTTTCTGTATCAAAGGGATAAATTATCTTTGGGTTGTCACAGACTTCACAGAAGAATCCTTTCTGAGAACACAATCTACAATTGTAGACATGATTGCGTGCAAAGGTAATAACATGTTTCAAATGTTGGGCTAAGATACCACTGGGTATTTGAAGAAGATCCTAAAAGTACAGGGTAAAAGTCCATCAGATTTCATTCAAAAATTAGGATATAATGTGACCATTACCAGACTTACAGAAACTGAATACAGATGCACATGTTCATAAAGGTATTCTCTTGGCCAAACCATTTTCTGAAGCTCTTCAATAACAGGTTCTCGACATGTGAATAGATAAGCCCGGAGCAAATTTAGTTGATTTCTCAGTTTCTGCAATGAAAATTATTGACAACACTAGTAGAATGTATGTTTTCTCGCAATGAACTCAATTTTGTTTTGGAGACAATGGTAAACACACACCTGGAGCTCAGATACCTCATCAACAGTAAGGTAGAGAAATGGGTTAAGACTCTTCAAATCTAGAAGAGGATGATGCTGAATTTCTGACAAAAAAGAGGCTGCCCTTTTGGATACAGTATATCGCTTGTAATCCCAGTTCAACAAAACTCGGGCTGGTACAATCCATTCATCTCCCGAAAGAACAGTGCAGTCATCACAAAAGTAATGGCCGGTTAATCCACACAACCTGCAATTGATAAATGGCAATCAATTAAAAGACAAGCTCACTAAAGATTTTATCAGTTTTCTGCACATGTGAGACACAGTACCGTGGGGCACCAAAGGTGAATCCTATGGGCTGAGCGCAACCAAAGCACGTGTATTGTTGAGCATCCAGTCCAAGTTCATGGGGTAGTTTTGTCAATTGTTTTAAGAGATTACCAAATTGCTGGATAAAAAAGACACAAGACAGCTTCAGTACAAAACAACAATAACACTGTAGAAAACAATAGCATGAGCATATTTTAAAAATGAACCACATGTAACAAACATAAACACAACTAATTCCCAAGAACTACATATGATAAATGACATCCATTCTCATGTACAAAAAATCATGCAAAAGAAGAAATAATTAATCGCAGTAATAGGTGGAATTACTCGTACTCACAGGCTCACATGTTGCAGGAGTAGTATCAATAATCTCAAATCCAAGATCTTGAGGGTATGATAGCTGTAGTAAAGTGATAAGTTTATGAATGGAATACATGCATAGATATCACAGAGAAATGTTCAAAGCAAACCATGAACAGACCCTAACATCACAAAATTAACATGCACTGTCACCATAAATGACATGATTTCCCAAAAGAGACACAAAACATTGGTAATTGTTTGGAAACACAACTTACATCGGTTTCCTGAGCAAGTGAGGCAAATGGACTGGAAAAGCTGTTTGGCTCAAACTTTGACAGAAAGTCATTTAAATCTGGCAAGTTGTTCCCAGAAGATGAAGCAGTATTGTAACTTTCTATAAGTGAATGATAGCTCTCCAGCTTTTTCTTGGAATGGACTTTGCTAGAAAACACATTACAGGTATGAAAAGTACCTTGCAACAATTTGTTCAAATAACATACAAATAACAAAGTTTCTAAAGGGTCCACAATTACCTAACTTTCTCTTTATTTGCCTCTTCTTGATTCACACCTGAATCTGACATAGTTTCTTCGAAGGATGAGGACCACCCTAGACGACCGATAATGGAGTTACCCATTGAAGCATTGCCCTCATCCTCAGATTCCTTTTCCTTTCTCTGCTCTCCCTCTGTGGTTGGCTCGGTCTGTGTGTGAGGGCAAAGAAAAGGCACTACCAGTCAGTCAACTAACTGAGCTTAAAACAAAATTGAAGGGACGGAGACAATAAATCTCATTCACTTACCGATTCGGGCTTAGACTCTTCACAACTAGCAGGGTCTATGCTTTTTTCCGGAGGTAATTTTGTGTCATTTGTATCACCTTTTTCTGCATTGCTTTCTTCAGCTCTTAGTTTAGCTGCAATAGGTGTTTCATTAACTGGAGTCCCAAGAATTATTTTCAAAGCCTCCTCTTCATTTAATGCCATCATCTGTAAACTCTTAGAATATTAAAAATTGTGTAAAACGTAACATAAACAATTCAAACAAATCATAATATTGGTGATCATAAAAATATCATCACTGAGAATCATAAAAATGAATATTTGTAACTTACTGGACTATGGACAAAGCTATTGTGGGATGCAAATGATGCAACAGATACTGCATCAGAATTTAATGAGTCTTGTTCCTCTCTCTCTAGAATCTGGGCAACATCTGTGGCAACAGCAACCGCATCTTTAGAGGCGGAGGGCCTGATTGGCGGCGTCCACAATCCTGCTTGGAGTAGTGGCTGAAGGGTCCACACATCAAGCAGACTAGAATTTACGGGCAAGTTGAACGGAAAAGATTCAATCCCTTCTAAAAATCGCTGTACAAGTTCCAAATTTTCAACATCGCGCAGAAGTGCACCTTTCCGGTAGTAGTGACTGCAATAAAATTTCAAATTGGTTTTTGTTCCACCTTACAAGAAAAAGAAGAAAAGTAGATTTTGAAAAATCCATGTACCTTAGTGCCCGTTGTCCATCACTCCTCATAGCTTCTAAGTATCTTGACAAAACACCTTCGTTCAATGCTAAGCGTAACCAAGCTCTTGATCGTCCAACATCCGTTTGAACCAAACTTAATTTCATTACCTTTCGAAAGAAAGAGAAAATGAGTTTCCACAAAAACTACCATAATTTGAATTTGAATAACCTACCTCATCTATAACGTCCCTATGAGAAACTTCAAGTAAAGGACCCCAAAAGTTAGGGTCAGGTCGGGCATCTAAATCAGACATCACTGCTTGCGAGACTCTCTGAATAAAACTTTCTTTCAAGCCATGAATGAATATGGCTTCCAGAGCAGTGCACAATGAGCTGACTGCTTCAGAAGAGTTGTCATCATTGCTGTCTGGGTCCGCTTGCTCCACCTAATGACAAAGGAGAGAAAAGAGGAAACTTAGTAAAGTGATAATTAATTAATAAACAGATAGCTGTTGCTGCTTCAGCACTGAGACTCCTTACCAGAAGGTCTTTGACACAACTTGACAACTTGGCCACAAGCGTATTTTTTATCGCCAAATCTCGCCCGCCTAAAGATGAACGCATGGATCTCAGAAGTTGACTCATTTTGAAAGGCTTGTGAAAGACAATGAATTGTTTATCTTTCTCAACCTTAACCAAAACAAAGCAATGGGCATTTTAGTGCATTTAACGGAGGGAAGGTGGGGCGTGCATATTGGCAGGAAGATCTGTGAATAATCACAGGGACCGGCGCCCAGCGCCATCTGTGAGCCCAGCCTAGAACTATACAAGGGGCATTGTGTATGAAAAATTACTGAATCGGAACTAAACTTAAGCAACCTAAGAAGACAAGGACAAGAAAAGTTGAAGCATTGAATGAACTGACTGAATTTTTTTAATTTATTAAGGTAAGTCCTCTTCTGGATGATTTTCCTTGATATTGAGGTTGTCATTTGCCACTCCTTATTGTCAATTTCGACAAAACTTCCCTGGAATATGTCTCACTTTCCACCATAACCTTCACCAAGATGTGGATAACTTTCTCTAAAATCTCTGCTCTCGTGCCTTGACCTTGACGAGACCCTATATTCCCACATTCGACACCTGATTGGAAATATTAAAACGAGTTCAATTGGCTATCTTACTTTTCTCTCACAACCTTAATCGGGGTATTTTTGTTTCATTCACTTTCCTTGATGAATTGGTAATTTTGTCGATGCTCATGGTTGCAATTTTTTTAGTGTATTCTGATCCATAACATCTCAGTTTTAGCTGTTTCATTTCCCTAATTTTCCACTCTTTTCACTCAGAAAATTGTTGTCCTTCAGTGCGATGTTTGATGAAGTGCAGTGGTGTTGCATCAGAACATCTGTCCACATTCTTTATTTTGTGCTGTTCTATACTGTGTCATATTTGACTGTAAAGTTTTAAAAACTTGTCTCAAAATTTAACAAAACGTTGATGCAGCAATTGTTTTAGCCTTCAATCTAAAATTTTAATACATGATGTTGCTTGGGCGGTTTTCCACCCCCTCATACTTTTAGCCCTGTGCAATACGTTGTGTAATGGACTGTAGGCTGGCATGAGGTGTCTGACCTGTAGTCAGCCTAGCTACCCCTCAGTACTACGCTCAGTACGATCTCAACGGACTTCCCTCTCTCAGTCGGGTCATTCCAAAGTCAGTCATTATATTTGGTATCTACATTTTTTTCTAAGAAAAAGAATTTTGCCATATTGAAATGGATAGATTGTCAAAAAAGTACCGCTACTTGTTTCAAAATTGTTCAAAGCACTTGAATTTGTGTGCCTGGTCATAATACCACTATTTTTCTTCGCACCAGTTTTTGGATCTGTGAAGTTTGTTCTACTTCTCCCAAGAGTGCACTTTGCTTGCAAGTGGCCCTGTACTTTACAAAGTGGCGAGCCTGTCGAGGCCTGCGTTCAATATTTCTCTGTCTGCACGGCGGCGCGGCGCTGGAACTCTGGAACCTCTCGAACCTTGACGCCGTGTCGGGCCTGTCGGGCCTGGTTGGGGCCAGAGCGACTGGTTCGCCTTGCTTGCAGCAAGCGGCATGCTCGCAGCTTCAATGGAAGGGGCCCGCATGGCGCGGTGTGGCGTGGCGTGGCGTGGCACGGCGGGCATGGAGGGGCAGGGGACTCCGGCGGGGCGACGCAGACACAGACAGCACTCAGTCGTAGTGTACAGTCAGCCGCCGACGGTCGTCCCATCCGAGTAGTTCGGCTACTCGGCCCTGTGTTCGCGTTTGCCGACGGCACGCGCGTGTGTGTGTGTGACTGTGTGTGCGCGTGTTACCAGTTTTTTTACCGCTGACTTGTTCTTCCGCGGTCCTCGAAGTGCGAAGGCTGTAGGTAAGGGCGACGTTACTTGGTAAAGACTCGGAGAGTGGCAACTGGAAGTGAGTGGGCGAGGGTTCCACTAAGGCCGAAAAAACGATGGCAAAACTTGCGATTTGCGTGGCAAGACTTGTATCGGCCTATCTGATGCCACAGGGCATCCGCGGCGTATGTGTTCCTGCTGGTCGAGCTGCACTCAAAGTGACTGGAAAGGCTCTCAAGGAAGCAGGAATCTGTGGCGGAGCGCTGGACTTCCCCGTGCTGTTGGTCCCTCTCGCACTCATGGATTGTCCCGCATTGGTGCGAGAGAGAGAGACGAAACCTCCTGGAGTGCACGTCCGTTCCCTGCCCGCGCCGCCCTGTGCCTGACCTCGGTCACGTTGTCCTCGACGTGCCGAGACGCGAACGCGGCGGAGGCGCGGTCGCGGGTTCGAACACCAGCTTCGGCTTCCCTTTTTCTCTCCGGTGTTCTAAACGCTGTGATTGGGTCCTTGTCCCGCGTGCGTTGTCGCCGAGGGCCGAGGCCACGACTGCAGTGGGCCAGAAGACCGGTGGAAGCGGTCAAAATCCCTCACGCGTTTTGAGCCCCAGAGTCGCTGAACAGGACTCGAAGCGAACGTGTGACCCCACCAATGGATTCCTCGTTCGGAGAGCAATCCAGTGGTGGGGTCACACGTCCGGTTCGAGTCCTGCTTAGTGACTCTGGAGCTCAAAACGCGTCTAGAGCTTTGGCCGCCTCCACCGGTCTTCTGGCCCACTGTGCGGCGATCTCCGCGGACTTGCATCACGACGGCCCTCCTCTCCTTCCTCGGGGTTTCGTCACTGGCATGACTGGCACGCTCTGGCTATTTTCGCATCCCGAACGCCTGAATGCCTGAATCGGCACCGAAAGCCCCCCCCCCCCCGCTCCGCGGCCACGTGACTCCAAAGCACGGCGAGCCCGCCCCGCCGCCACCGCCTGGAGGAGGACAAGTCCTTGGGCAAGGACTCCGCGACTATCATTTCTGTTTTGCAGTGGGTGCGTACGTGACGCACTCGCCGTTGCGAATGGCGGCTACCTGCAGGGTGCGGCCTGTCTCTCTCCCTCCCCATCGGGCGGTAGGTTCTCTGTCTCTCTCGCCCTCCCTCTCCCTTTGGCCGAAGGGCCCGTGGCGTGCGAGGCCGGGGGATGGCTTCGCGGCTGACACGTGAGTCGCGACACGCGACGCGGGATTTGCAAGTCGGAAGGAATCGGTGTGTCGCGACCGATAAGACTGATGGCGCGCCTCGCCAGGTTGCCAGTCCCTTGTTGTTGTTGTTGTTGCTGTTCCGAGAAAGGCCCCAGCGGATTGTGTCACCATGCACAGTGGGCCAGAAGACCGGTGGAGCGGCCGAAATTCGAGACGCGTTTTGAGCTCCAGAATCGCTGAAAATGACTCGAACCGAGCGTTTGACCCCACCAATGGATTGCTCTCCGAACGAGGAATCCATTGGTGGGGCCACGCGGTCGGTTCGAGTCCTTTTCAGCGACTCTGGAGCTCTAAACGCGTCTCGAATTTTGGCCGCTCCACCGGTCTTCTGGCCCACTGTGCCATGGTGTCACCGCGAGACTGGTCCTGCCGCATCTCATTCCCAGCCAACCTGTCGCAACCCTTTCCAGGCCGAATTTTCGTCCTCTCTTTTTGTCGCGGGGTCTGCGTGCGAGTTAGAAATCGGCCTCGTTGTGGTCCAACATCGCCGCCCCGGTAGGCCAGGGCCGGCCAGGGCTATGCAGGTCACTGTGCGGCAGGCCGTTCCCTGGGATAGATCACGTCGATCGGGAACGAACCCGAACGGCCCCCGCAGGGCTCGCGGACCCATAATTTGCTGAATGCGTTGTGTCTGGCGGGGCCCTGGCGGGGTCCGGGCCGGAGGTCAGCACCAGCTACGACTTCGCCTGGAAGGTTCGCGACGCGGTGTCGGAGCCTGGGCCCCCGCCGCCCCGCGCCCCGCCGCCCCGCGCCCCGCCGGCCCGTGTTCGCGGCGAGCAGGGGGAGCAAGGGTGACCTTCTCTGCCGGCTGCTTTATTTCTCTCCGCGACCTCTGCTCGTGCACAGAGCGAAAACAAAACCAAAGGAGTGGAGCTGTCGGCATTTTTTTTTGCAAGCAAAATCACTCAAAACTTCTTTGAGAAATTCTCATGACAGCTTCCTCGTCGAAATCTTCGACAAATGTCGGTTATCCAGCTGTCATGTCTCGCCATGACAAGAGGCGCTTGGGTTGTTGTTTTTTTTTCGCAGTGCCGCTGGCACGGTAATAATGCTGGTCGTGTTGAGAGCGGCACGTGGGGCGAGTGAAAAAGCGTCGGCGGGGCGGGGCGACGTGCGCCCCTGCTACATCCGACACAATTAGGGCTGGAAGTGCCCCACGGCCTTGGCGACCTTGGTGGGCTCCCGAGACTTCCGAGTAAATCAGCTGCGATTTTTAAAACGGAGAACTTTTCCGGCCCTTTGGCCCTTTTGGTACCCGACGCACAGTGGGCCAGACGACCGGTGGAGGCGTCCAAAACTCTGGACGCGTTCTGAGCTCCAGCGTCGCTAAATGGGACTCGGACTGAACGTGTGACCCCACCAATGGATTGCTCTCCGAACGAGGAACTCATTGGTGGGGTCACACGTTCGATTCGAGTCCCGCTGGCGCTCAAAACGCGTCTAGAGTTTCGGCCGCCTCCACCGGTCTTCTGGCCCACTGTGGGGCGGCTGGAGGCACGCTGGCGCGCAGTCAGGTGGGCGCGGCGTGACGCAACGGCGATGGACCCTCATACTTTGTTTGCTGCCGCCCCCCCTCCCCCTCCCCCTCGCGTCTCGCTCCAGACCACTCTTACTTTCACCGCTCGGTGCGCCGCGCCACGCCGCGCTCACCCTGGGGCACGAAGACCGCCGCGGAAGCGGCAGCGCGGCAGCAGACGCGCCCGCTGATTGGTCCAAATCCAGCCTCACTCAAATAAGCCACTTGAACGCCGTGGCCGGTCGCACGTCGTGAAAGACAGGAGTCTACTCTTCGACGCGGTGGCCGGCGGCTCGCCGGAAAAGACAATATTGTGCTTTTCTAGCTGCTAAGCGGCCTGGCCCTGGCCCTGGCGGGCCCCGCCGAAATGGCAGACGGCGCGGGGGAGTCACCAGGTTGACGAGTGTGACGGCGGTGACGGGGAGAAAGCGGAGGTCCCCGTCGAGGCGCCGGCCGAACCTGGGCCGCGCCGTACCGACCGGGGCCTGGCGCGGCTCCTTGCCGTTCGATTCCGAGCAGAGCCGCCTTCGTTGTTTCTCTGTCTCTCTCGCACCCCGCGTGGCGGCGCGCGAGTGCGAGAGAGAGGTCCGAATAAGACGGATAGCCGTGGCCGACTGCCGTGGACTGGGCGACCTTCGACCGCCGTCGTGAACCGCCGAGCCTTGCTGGACTCCTGCAGCATCACGGCGTCGGCCGGGCCTAACCAAAACAAACACCGAGTGGACAGGTACCCGAGTGGCCGCGCGGGTTCCTGGAGAAACTGGAAGGCCCGTCGGTGTGGCGCGTGTACCTCTGGAGCGCCAGCGTCACAGTTTACTCCAGCGCCTGCAGACGGCAGCATAGGCCAGCCCGCCGTACTCCAGTGTGGCGCGGGACGGTCTCCAGCGCCTGCAGACGGCAGCATAGGCCAGCCCGCCGTACCCCAGTGTGGCGCGGGACGGTATCCACCGCCCGCAGGCGGCGGCCTGGCCTGGAATTCTGGGCCGCGCTGGAGTTGACCTAGTGGGCGCTGGATTAAGTGTGATGCAATTCGCGCAGAGCTCGGCACCTTTGAGGTCAATGCGTCTGTCTGTCCACCTGTCCGTCCGCCTGTCGCGGTGCCGTACCATGCATGTGGTGTCCGAGGCGGTTGGCCGTGGGGCTGCCAGCCTGGTGGCTGAAAGTGAATGTGTCGCGCCGCCTCCGCGTCCGCGGCCAGCACGGCGGCCCTGGCCCAGTGCAGGGCCTCCTCGAGGTCCTCCAAAACGACCGTCATTTAAAATGGCGCCGACTGACTGACATTAGTTTGAAAGGCGACCGGGACGGCCGTGCCAGCCAGTAGCCCTCCGCGATGACATGCGGCTTCGGCTGAGCGATTACGCTCCGTCTCTCTCGCACCGCCACGGCACGCCCCGCGAGTGCGAGGGAGACGGCGCTACCGGGAAGGCGATGGCGTGGCGCACTGCGAGGCTTCCCCCGGCCGGCGCCCCTCGTGGGCCTTGCCGGCCTTCTTGGCGTGCTGGACGTGCGTCGCCGAGCCGGCAAGCCGCACAGTGGGCCAGAAAACCGGTGGAGGCGGCCAAAACTCTAGACGCGTTTTGAGCTCCAGCGTCGCTAAATGGGACTCGAACCGAACGTGTGACCCCACCAATGGATTGCTCTCCGAACGAGGAATCCATTGGTGGGGTCACACGTTCGGTTCGAGCCCTGTTTAGCGACTTTGCCGCTCAAAGCGCGTCCAGAGTTTTGGCCGCCTCCACCGGTTTTCTGGCCCACTGTGAGCCGGGAGCGCTTTCCCCGCCAGGACATGACATGTCAACAAGGCCGGCTTGTCGGCACACGGTTTCGTCGCGACGCCGTCGCCCGGCTGCCTCCGCCGACACGGTGGCGCTGTCTCTCTCACTCGCAGAGGTTGCCCCGTGGGGTGCGAGAGAGACAGAGCGATGTTCGGAATCCACCCGCAGGACACTCTTCCGCCCCGCCGCCGAGCGTTATGCAAAGTGGGGCGGTATTTGTGGACGCAGGAATGACCCCTTATCTTTTTACTGGTCTTTTCGTCGTTGCAATACACTCCGTCGGTAAGCCAGTCGTCGAAGGGCGTTCCCCCAACGACCCCTATCGGCACGGCGCCGGCCGAAGGGTGAGGAAGAGAGGGGGGGCGGCTTGGCACGCGCTCCCATTCACCTGCGTTACGTGACGCGTCCGACACACTGCAGAATGTCACGCGGTCGCCCTGCCAACTCATGCAACACACCGAGCAAAAAAAAAATCATTTCGGCCCCTCGTTATCATATTTGCTGTGAAGTTTCGGGGAACGAAGTTAACTTAAATTATTTTAATTTTACAAAAAAAAAATTTAGCAAAAAAAAAGTTTTGGGTGTATTGTATTGATGTGCAAAAAAAAACTCTTATGATTTTTATAATAATTGATCTTTGTTGGTGTGGCGAGGATAGTTTGGTCTCGTGATCCTGCCTTACCTCACCCACTGCCCCCTCTTTCTCCCTCTCCCTCCCTCCCCCCGTCGCACAGTGGGCCAGAAGCCGGTGGAGGCGGCCAAAACTCTAGACGCGTTTTGAGCTCCAGAGTCGCTAAATGGGACTCGAACCGAACGTGTGACCCCACCGATGGATAGCTCTCCGAACGAGGAATCCATTGGTGGGGTCACACGTTCGGTTCGAGTCCCATTTAGCGACTCTGGAGCACAAAACGCGTCTAGAGTTTTGGCCGCCTCCACCGGCTTCTGGCCCACTGTGCCCCGTCGCCTGCAGCGCGCCTCTTTATTTAGCGAGTGCCCAACGGGTCGGCGAGACGTTGATCTTCGGCGCACTGCAAACAGGCGGAAGCGTCTTCCTCTATCCATACAGTCCTTGGACGCCGCCCCGCGACCGAAAAAAAAATACAACTAAAGTAGATAAGGTTCTGCCGAAACGAAAGCCCGACATAGCCCACTATTTTAGAGTAGCGCTAAATTCGGCCGGCGTATCGCATGAAATCTAGTCGTTCTCCGCGAGTGAGCCCGCAAATATTTTTTTAACTGGGCGATGTCAAAAGTAGCGCACTGTTGCGCTGTGTTGCTACGGGGCCACCGCTGGTAGCGGGCATGCATCCTGACTGCATCCTGCTCTGGAACCTGAGAGCAGTCAAGGACACTCTGTGGCCACCGGTATTGGTATCCGCCGAAAAAAAAATCTCAATTTTTTTTTTAAATGCATTCTATTGATATATCATCAAAGCACAAAGTCTCGTTAGATTTTGGTGTTTTTTTTTTTGTTTTTTTTTTTCAAATTTTTGGACGGGGAGAAAGTGGTGATTGATTTTTTTTCGCAACATGACTCCAATGTTGCGTATAGTGCCGTGTGTGTGTGATGCGGTGAATCTGTCTGATTCTGCCAGTCACTATCGGCTGCCACGCCCCCCCTATCACTACTACGAGTGATGCGCTCTTTTCAGTGATAGCGTGATAACGATTAGTGTCGGTGCCTCGGCCCTGCCCGCCTGGGCCGCTGGGTCGGGCCCATTGACTTGCAGTGGGTCGGAGGGTCGGCCATGGTCAGGGGCAAGGCCGGGCAAGGCCGGGCAAGCCGCTCTAGTATCGTGTACACTCGTGGGACAGTCGGCAACTACACTCTTGCACGTGTGTTTTTTCCACTGGTGTCGGAACGCCGCACCGCCACAGCTGTGTTCACACTCTCGGGCAAAGAATTTGTGATTCGGTGCGGTTTCGGCGGTTTCGGCGCTCCAGCTCGGCCGAACGGCGAGGCACTGTTAAAATGCATGAACCGGCGAGGGGGCGATTTGCATGTCGAAGTGTCGTTGCCGCCGTTGGCGTCGTCGGGGCTTGCACCGGGCTGCACTCGGTGTCAAGTGGCCGACGGCGTACTCGTCATCATAATCGGCCACGCCGTAGGCGTCCGTCCGTCGTCCGTCCGTCCATGGCCTTGGAGTGCGGGGCTGCCCGGACTGTGTCGCGGTCGCCGCGGAGGCCACCAAGTCCGTCCCGGTGGTGGCGGTCTGCGATCGGCAAACCGATACACCGGAACCTTCTGTCTGAATCCGCGGCCCGCGGCCGTGCATGCTCGGAGCACGGCTCGGAGGAGGGCACGGACGGCAAGCCGGCAGTGCGTCAGCGGCGGCCGCGCTGCCCGGTGGACGGAATTCCCTGGAACGCCCCCCCCCCTCCCCTCCCCGCCCACTCGCTGCTCGCCTTGTTATGTTCTTGCGGCACCGCGTCGACGGGACACGCTCCGCGGCCACGACGGCCACCGCGGCACGCCGGCCCCTTCCTGCATATTGAAGCCCTCCGCGGCGTCCGAACCGACAGGAAGAACGTCAGCGCCGAAAACAAGTGCGCATCGAGCGCGTTGTGCCGGTGGGTTCATTTGAAGGGGTCTGCTCGGTGAACAAGTGCGTAGCTAGCGCCCTGGCGCACAGTGGGTCAGAGGACCGGTGGAGGCGGCCAAAACTCTAGCCGCGTTTCGAGCTCCAGAGTCGCTAAGTGGGACTCGAACCGAAAGTGTGACCCCACCAATGGATTCCTCGTTCGGAGAGCAATCCATTGGTGGGGTCACACGTACGGTTCGAGTCCTGTTTAGTGACTCTGGAGCTCGAAACGTGTCTAGAGTTTTGGCCGCCTCCGCCGGTCTTCTGGCCCACTGTGTGGTGCCTCATTCCGTCTCTCTCGCACTCGTGGGGCGTGGCGGAGGGGTGCGAGAGAGACGGAGCGACGAAACGGTCCTTCGGAGTGCACTTTGGCGGTGCGAAAGTGGCAGGGATGCGCGTCCTCTCCCTGCCGCGTGACGTCACTGTGAACTAGGAGCAGGCCGGCACGTCAACAGCACGGCGTGCGGCATAACACGCCCTTCCTGCGCGGCCAAAGGGCCCAAAGGGGCCAAAGGGGCGGTGTGTGTCCAGCAAACAGAGGGCGAGGACGCCGTCGACGACGGAGGAATGCATGTGGCCCCGCGCACCGGGACCACGCTGTCGTTAGACGCTTTGCGCGCGGCCCTTTGGATTAGCGGGATTGGCGCCGAGAATCCTCCACTCGAACCGCCTCCTCTTGCGTCCCCGTCGACGGGGTCCTCGACCTGGTTGTAGACCCGGCTTAGTTTCGACGGCTGTCTTGGCGGGGCTGCAACAGCCGCCCGGTGGCGGGGACGGTCTGGTGGAGGTCGAACGGGCGCGCCGAGTCTGGAGTGCAGTGAGGTGTACTTTGAGTCGCGAGCCTCGCGGGAGCACTCCGAGATAATGAAAATTGCGGATCTCTGTCGCAGTCCCGCCGGGCCGTCACGTGACTCACTGGGCCAGTGGTTCTCAACCTTAGGGTCGCGACCCCAAGTGGGGTCGCGAAAAAATTTTAAGGGGTCGCGGCGAGGTAGCTGGGGTCGTGTTTTGGGCCGATTTTAAGCAGCCACTGCGTCTGATCCGAGGCGGGCATTTTGCTCCCTCAACGGGCAATTGGTCTTTGAACCTTCCTTTAGCATGCCTTTGTTACGGAGTGTGATTATCAGTCTTAGTTTGGGAGCAGTATTGTCTCAAAGTTTACCAAAACGGTCAGAAATGTCTTTGAAAAATCGTGTTTTGGGCCGATTTTAAGCAGCCACTGCGTCTGACCCGAGGCGGTATTTCGTCCTCCTTCAACGGGCAATTGGTCTTTGGACCTTCCTTTAGCATGCCTTTGTTACGGAGTGTGATTATCAGTCTTAGTTTGGGAGCAGTATTGTCTCAAAGTTGGCCGAAACGCTCAGAAATGTCTTTGAGCACCCGTTGTGACTGTTTTGGTCAACTTTGAGACAATACTGCTCCCAAACTAAGACTGATAATCGCATTCCGTAACAGAGGCATGCTAAAGGAAGGTCCAAAGACCAATTGCCCGTTGAGGGAGCAAAATGCCCGGCTCGGATCAGACGCAGTGGCTGCTTAAAATCGACCCAAAACATGATTTTTCAAAGACATTTCTGAGCGTTTTGGCCAACTTTGAGACAATACTGCTCCCAAACTAAGACTGATAATCGCACTCCGTAACAGAGGCATGCTAAAGGAAGGTCCAAAGACCAATTGCCCGTTGAGGGAGCAAAATGCCCGGCTCGGATCAGACGCAGTGGCTGCTTAAAATCGACCCAAAACATGATTTTTTAAGACACTCTGAGCGTTTTGGCCAACTTTGAGACAATACTGCTCCCAAACTAAGACTGATAATCGCACTCCGTAACAGAGGCATGCTAAAGGAAGGTCCAAAGACCAATTGCCCGTTGAGGGAGCAAAATGCCCGCCTCGGATCAGACGCAGTGGCATGCTAAAGGAGGGGTCCCGTGGGGTCGTGAAACTTTTCCTGGGGGTCGCGGAAATTTTTGGCTACAAATTTGGGGTCGCGAGCCGAGAAAGGTTGAGAACCGCTGCACTGGGCCTTGGGCACCTCCCGCGCCGCGTGTGCGCCGAAGACGGGGAGATAAATGCATTTCCATTCTCGGTCGCCTATTGGAGTCCCAATTTCGGATGGGCCACCTTATGCCAGACGGTCAAGGAGCAAAGGGCTGGGCCCTTGGCGACAAATTTCTTCGGCTGCCTACGGCCTGGGATTAGGGCAAGCCGAGCCCGCCAAGTCCATCATGGGGGATGAGTTGTAATCAAGCCGCTCCTACGTGATTTTGCGTCCGTAGCCCTCATTATCAAGGCGATAAGGCCAGGTCGGGGATCGGACAAGCCTCTGGCCGCCTTGGCCGCGTGGACGTGTCTGCGATCGTGCGCTCGTCCTTGGTCCTTCGCCGATACGCCCGCCAGGCCGCCAAGCCGCCACTCGACGCGCCGGGACCGCACCGCCTGGATTCGCGCGGTTCGCAAGCTCCTCTCGAGTTACGGATTCGCGCTCGACGCTTTGGCATGACAGCGGTCGCTTAAGTCAGTCTTCCTCTTCGCCCGCAGCCTTCGCCATGTGTCCGCTGTGGCCGCTCCACTACCTGCTGCTGTACGCCATCATGCTGTGGCCCCTGCTCATGCTGTCCTGCGGCGTGGCGGCGCAGCTCGCCGGCGTGGCCAAGAACGGCGCGGGGCTGCGCGCGCGCTCGCCGCTCTACTGCGAGCCGCCCGCCGGCGCCGGCTACCTCAACGTGCGCTTCGACGCGCTGCTGGCCAACGGCACGGTGCTGGACCTGTACGACGGCGACGGCAAGGTGCCCATCGCGCTGGACGCGACCGCCAGGCTGCGCTTCAAGACGGAGGACTTGGACCCGGTAAGCTCAAAGTTCGCTTTATGGTGGGCCAGAAGACCGGCGCAGGCGGCCAAAACTCTAGACGCGTTTAGAGCTCCAGCGTCGCTAAATGGGACTCGAACCGAACGAGTGACCCCACCAATGGATTGCTCTCCGAACGAGGAATCCATTGGTGGGGCCACACGCTCGGTTCGAGTCCTGCTTAGCGACTCTGGAGCTCAAAACGCGCCTAGAGTTTTGACCGACTGCACCGGTCCACTGTGCGCTGGAACCAGCCGACTGACGGCCTTCCCTCTGTGCCCCTGCAGAACGACGTCCTGGACGGCGAGCTCTACCTGGAGGCCGTCAACCAGCACGTCGCCGGCGCCAGCCCCAAGAGCTACGAGATCGCGACGATGGGCATGGACGGCAACTCGCTGGCCAGCAGCTTCAACGTCACCGGCCTGTCCCTGGGTGAGTGAGGACGATGTTGCCTACCTTTGCATCCGCGCCTGGAGTGAGGTGGTAAAACGTTTTTCTTTTTATGCTCCTTTTACCTCTTGTTGATTTTGTTTTTGTGTGCGCGCAGGCAAGACTGACGTGCGTCTCCGCCTCCGCCACAAGAGCGCCGCCGTCGCCAACGGGGTGGCCTCGGACCGCTTCAGCGACTGCGTGCCCGTGGTGGTGACGCGGCCCAAGCGCGTCATCGACACCGTGTTCACCGCCAGCGTCGCCACCCTGGTCGCCATCATCTTCATCAACTTCGGCTGCGCCCTGGACTGGGACGTGGTCAAGAAGACCGTCAAGCGGCCCATCGGACCAGCCATCGGCTTCACGTCACAGTACGTCGTACTGCCCCTGGTACGAGGAAAACGCCAACAACAACTTTTATTTATGCTTTTGTCTCTTGCCTGGTGTTTTTCTCAATGCTCCATTGGCTCCCGTTTGCAGATAAGTTTCGGTTTGGCGAAACTGTTGTTCCCCAACGACGTGGCCATGCAGCTGGGCATGTTCTTCACAGCAATCAGTCCCGGTGGAGGCGCCTCCAACATTTGGACCTACCTGCTCGGAGGGAACCTCAACCTGAGCATCGCCATGACCACCATCAGTACCTTGGCTGCGTTCGGTGGGTGCCATTCTCTGCAACAGGGCTTGCTAGACATGTTCTCCACGGTGTTAAATCACGTTCCTTATTTTTATTTCCAGGCATGATGCCGTTGTGGATATTCACTCTGGGTCATCACATATTTCTAGAGGGCAAATTATCTGTGCCGTATGCACGAGTCATGGAGGTTGCGGTGGCACTTGTCATACCTGTTGGTATAGGATGGCTCATTCAAAGATATTTGCCTAGGATATCCAAATTTTTGGTTCGCATTCTGAAACCCTTCTCTACACTTCTCATTCTCTTCATCATCGTATTTGCAATCATCACAAATACATATATATTTGAACTGTTCTCGTGGCAGGTAATTATTCATATTTCCTCTACACTCTTTTATTCATTCTAATATTATCTTCTTTTTGAAATGTTACTTAACTCCCCTTATTTTTTGTCACAGATCGTTTTAGCTGGCATGGGGCTGCCTTGGTGTGGATATTTGACAGGGTTGTTACTAGCCTTGGTATTCCGTCAACCCACACCGGACATGATGGCAATATCTGTTGAAACAGGTGTTCACAACACAGGAATCTCTATCTTCATGTTGAGATCTGCTCTTCCTCAACCAGAGGCAGACTTGACTACAGGTAATGACACAATTTTTACCCCTCATAGATCTTTGTAAGGAACCTGCCAGCTTATAATATTTTTCTTCACATTTCCCAGTCATTCCTGTGGCTGTAGCCATCATGACTCCAATTCCACTTACTCTTTGGTATGTGGTAAAGCAGTTGCGTTCAAGATGGACTGTAAAAAAAAACGCCCGATACGAATTGAATGATGAAGAAAGGGCACCAGTTACAAACCAGACGGAACCTCTCACAATCATCACCACATCTAAAGGAGCATCAAACAATAACCATGATAAGTATTAGAAATTGAAAACATTCCGACCGGGCACATGAAAGCTGGAATGTTAAATTAAAAATTATTCATTTCATGCACTTACATCTTCAGTACCATTCATACAGTAGTTATGGGCATTTAAGCCAGTAAGGAAACAGGTTGTTTTTTTATTAAACCTTGTTTACTGTACCATTAGATTTAGTTTCTTGTTCTTTAGATTACTAAAGACCCTTCCACTTCATCTAAACTTATTTTTATATTTTCATCGAATGAGAAGAACATTAAGGTCTTGGCCAAAGGCATTGATGCATGTATTTGAGATAGTGTTATTGAACTGCTAACTCAAAGGAACTTAAAAGTAAGAGGTCACATTTTGTTTTATGTTTGACTTATGACCTGACCAAATGTATAGTGAGTACCTCTTCTCCTTTGTGAACAAAAACAAATTGTTGTACTTAATTCTGTTAAACACTCTCGGCAAAAGAATACTTTTTGATTTTTTTTGCTGGTAACAATTTGGTACAGTATCTGTCTTTTGTATGTACAATGAGGTTACTCTCAATCCTTCAAATAACAGGGTTGTGAACTTTTGTTTTTAATGTAAGTTCTTAATTACGTAGTTGTATTCTGTATTGACCAGTATGACAAGTAAGATACAGTCCAACTTGATCAAATCGGCTAATTTCTGATAATTGAGTGAACAAACCACCCTTTTTTTTATCTTGTACAAATCATCGAATGTGACAAGTCCTTTTCTTAAAGTGATCATCTATTGATTGATTCAAAGGAAAACTATCTTCAGAGATGATACCAATCTAAAAGAAAAGAACTAAAGTGTTTTAGATTTACATTTAATACAGGTAACAAAGTGGGCTCTTCCAGCCGCTGTCCCCTGTAGCAGCTCTCTAGTATTCTTTCTCAATCATACAGTTTCATCCAAAATCCTTGAGTCTGTGCAGGCACGAATAGGTAAGCGGGCATCTTGTACCACATCGCCCTCTCCTTCCGCCACTGAGTCTGTATGAATCATAAATTTTGCCGCGCAAATCAAGTCTGTGACTCACTTTTTAAGCGGGCATGTTCATAGCAATATATCCTATTCTTGTTCAGTTATTTATTTATTTTGGCAGAGAAGGGTAAAAATTCCGTCTATATTGTGGACTGTACTTGATCTCATTGAATTGAAATGTCAACATGGCTGAAATTAAGCTGTCTCCTAGAATTTGTTTCCAAGGGAAAAACTGTTGTTATTTCTTTGTTCGTTTTATCTCATTTAAAAGTTGAAACTTGTTAAATATTTTTTTGTAATGTCCTGGTGACATTCAATGTTGAAAGAAGCTGCAGCTTGATAGTATTGTTAAATTGACTTTGAAAACAATGGATTGATTGGGTTTGGTTTCCCATAAAATGGGACAGTATTTGTTTCCTTAGTGTTTCTGAGTTATTTTAAATAATTGAAAACCTATTGGTTAGTAAAAAAAAACTTTATCAACCATCTACGTGTTTTAAATCTTTCTCTGGACATAATTCCCACTGTCACATGATCATCTGTACACTGCACTTCTTACATGGCTTACTATAGGACTGTCCAGCAAACATCAGCAACAACTTACACCAAGCAAGCAACAGCCTATATCATGATTCCCCAAATGATTTATTTTTTTATTATATCAACGAAACCTCAATATGGAGAAATGGAACAAATTGGATTAAGTTTGGTACAACAGAAGAAATATGTCTGATTAGAGCAGATTTTTTTATTGAGTCTTGTTTCATTGCATTTATTACATTTTATTTATTACATTTTCTTTATTACATCTTGGGTTTCTGGGCAGAATTCGCCAGTTGGCCTATCCAGTAGCAGTAAGTGGATCCCTAAGTTCCATATAATTCTCTAAATTCTTATTCTAAATCACAGTTTACACTAGCGCTTTGCTGCATAGACAACAGCGGGTACTTTTGCATTAGACACAGACAGTCCGTAGGTAAGTAGCGTAGCCTATTCAAAAATTTCCAGCTTGGAGGAGTCAAAATCTGACAGCCTCCTACATTCGTTGTCTTTCTCACAAAGAACTGCCAATCAACGCGATTGAAAGGGAAGTCCCAAGACTCACGATTTAACTCCCAAGGTGGCGTGGCAGCTTCATCCCAATACAGACAGATGGCAGCACTGGCCGGAACTAGGCCTAGGCCCGTCCGACCATGGAACATGGCAAGTCTCTAGAACCTTAGAAGTAATTCCCTGCCTTCACGACAGATGGCCTTCGAGAGGCAAAGAAGCATCGAAAAAGACTATAAAAATTTCTGGACTTCGAAGGAAGACAGCCCACTCCGCGTCGTCGTTGTACATAAATGGTAAAAAATAACTTGCAGTTTCACTTTAGTCACAAATTTGGATTGACAAACTTTCAACGGCAGCGCCACTTGGCTACAGAGAGTCCGAGCAGGGGGTAGAGACGGCGCGACGGGACTGGGGGGTAGACTGGGGCGCGGGGTATCGACAACGTTATGCAACTTGCTTTTACTTCTCTGTTCGTTCTGTTCGGTCTTATCACACTTGGAGTCGCCCCTGCTCGGCCCGAGGCGAAGGGATCAGAACACACTAAGGTGGCGGCATGCATGCGCCCTGAGGGCCTCGAGGAGGGCGTGGAGGGACGGCGAGCGGCAGTGTAGGTTGTTCGTGTTCGTCGTTGGGTGCGGGGGGCTGGGGCGCACCTCGGCTGGAACGCCAAGGCCGGAGGGACGTCACCGCGAGGCCGAAGGGCCGCAGGACCGAAGGACGGCACGACGGGCAGGACGCGGCCAGGATCACACGGCGGTCGCAGTCATCGCATGCCGAGGCTGAGTCAGGGAGGGCAAAGTTTCCCGCGTCACATGGCGGGCTTTACAACAAACAGCCTATCTGTGGCCGACGGGCCGACGGGCCGACGCGACGCTCGCAGCGCGCGGCAGGGCAGGGAGTCCGCGCTCTCCGCTGTTCAACGGCAGAGCCGCGGACAAAAGCACCGCTTTCACCGCGGGCAAGTTGGCAGTGGCGTGCCCTGGGACTTCCCTGCCACGCCCTGGCCGAGCTGGGCGCTGGGTGGGGCACTGGTCACTTGACACAGTTTGGAATAGCCACCGACGGGCCGCGGGCCAGGCCCCTGGAGGTGGACTTGTCACTGACGCACTCGGTCGGACCGCGCGAGCCGCGAGCGTGTACAGTCGCCCAAACGCGGTTCGTCCTTGGCCTTTGTCGGCATGGCCTCGCCCGGTCGACGGGCAGGCTGGCTCGCCTGGCCTCGAGAAAGGAAGCATCTTTGCGTGTGGCGGCGGCGCCGCGCCATGGGATGGGCCGTGCCATGGGCCGTGCCCCGCCACTGTTCGGGCGCCAGGCGACTTCCGGGCAAGACGTCGCGTCGCGCCGAACCGGAAGCGAGGCCACGGCCCTCCGGAACGCGCCGAAAAGAGAGGCCCATGTGCGGCGCGGCTCAGGCCTGGAACAAAAGGAATCTGTGAAGATCGCCGGTTCGAATCCCGCCGTGACGTCAGTTTGGCGGCACGCAGTGGGCCAGAAGACCGGCGGCAGGCGGTCAAAATCCCGGACGCGTTTTGAGCTCCAGAGTCGCTAGGACTCGAACCGAACGTGTGACCCCACCAATGGATTCCTCGTTCGGAGAGCAATCCATTGGTGAGGTCACACGTTCGGTTCGAGTCCCATTTAGCGGCTCTGGAGCTCAAAACGCGGCTAGAGTTTTGGCCGCCTCCGCCAGTCTTCTGGCCCACTGTGCGACGGGGACACGTACGCTGCTCGCCTAGGTGACGACCTTCTCGTAGGCGGGCGGCGGCTGCTCGTCGAGCATGGCGATGTGGTACGGCGGCGGCGGCTCCGTGCTCAGCTGCTGCTCGGCCAGCTGCTCCTGCTGCACCTGCTGCAGTAGCTGGTGCTGCTGCGTGGGCTGGCCCGTCCCCAGGCCCGGACACGAGGAGTCCATGCCCGGCCGGTCGATCACCACCTCCTGCGCAGAGACGCCGGTGGGTTCAAACACCGCCAGTTTCGCTTTTTTGCGTTTCACCCGGTTCCACCGCGCAGCCTGCGACATTACCACGAGGTCGCCGGAGTCCCCGAGGTGCCCCCGCCGCAGCGCCCCGGGGCCGGGGTCCCTGAGCGCCGAGGCGGTGGCGGCGGCCGCGGCGGCGGCCAGCTGCGAGTTGACGCGCGCTCGGCAGATGGACGCGGTGCAGCCCACCATGAGGAAGATCATGAGCAGCAGCGACAGCACCATGGCCTCCATGCCGGAGCTCTGCGCAGAGGGAAAGAGTCAGGACGCAGTGTAGGCGACGGGGCGTTTTGAGCTCCAGAGGCGCTAAATGGGACTGGAACCGAGCTTGTGACCCCACCAATGGATTCCTCGTTCGGAGAGCAATCCATTGGCGGGGTCACACGGTCAATGCGAGTCCCATTAAGCGACTCTGGAGCTCAAAACGCGTTTAGAGTTTCGGCCGCCTCCTCCGGTCTTCTGGCCCACTGTCCGCACCTGGAAGTCGAGGTAGAACTTGGTGCCGGCCACGAACACGGACGCCAGCGCGAAGGACGCCCACAGGCCGCAGGTGAAGCGGTCCATGAGGACGGGGGGGCTCTCGTGCACGGGCAGCGGCAACGCGCCGATGCCGAACATGTCGGCGCGGTCCGAGGCCATGCCGCCGGCCGAGGCATGGTGCAGCGCGGCGTGGTGCGCGTGGTGGGCGTGCGGCCCGTCCAGGGGGATGTCCACCAGCAGCGCGGGGTGGCCGTGCGGACGGATGCCCGACCCCGTCGAGCCTCTGCAACACGCAACGCCAAAATCACCTCCAAGCCACATTCAAACGCCTCCATTAGTAACATTTATCCCCACGGCCCGCTACGTTGGAGAGATGCCTTTCCTCTTTGCCAGGCTGTTTACGGGCCGTCCCTCGCGCGTCCATTTCCCCCGAACGCCAAAGGAATAACTTGGCCGTCCTCTCGCCCTCGCCCGGTGTCGCTAGCGTCGCCGGGCCTCTCGGCCAGGTGCTTGAACCCGCAACCCGCGCGCCGGCCGAGGTACGCGTACGGCGTCCGCGGCACGCGGCGGTAGGCTACGCAGGCACGCGGTGAAGCCCTGGCCTGGCTGCCCCTTTCCCAATGCGAGGCGGAGACGCACCGAGCTGCAGGCTCAATCCGAACAGGCTGACTCCCTCGCACTCGTGGGGCGTCCCGCAAGGGCGCGAGAGAGACACGACGCTAGCCGCGCGCAAAGTCACTTTGAGGCCACTTCGGCACTTGGGGGCCGCGAACTGCGCGCTGCGCACACGGGGGTCGCGGTAGGAATGCGACATGAGATGCGACACCAGATACAGTCATGCAATCGCTGCCCTGCCGGCCTGCCCGTGTTCCCCTGTTTGTTTTGGTCTAGGGAGCGCGGCGTGCTTCGCGCTTTGCGCTGGCTGCGCTTAGAGTCCAAGTCCGAGTACGCCTGCTGGGTGGGCGAAGGAATGTTACCCTCGGAATACAAGTCTAGCCGTTAGGCAGCTGAGGGCCGCTGAAAGTACCATACTTTTGTTGCTCACTCGTTGAGTGAAAGGGTGTGCCCTACAGTGCCATGGCCCACCGTGCCGCCCTGGGCCGCCCTACAGTGTGGCGGGCGTCGCGTCCGCGTCACGCAGGTCATGAGGCCCACGGTGGCTGATACGGTCGCGGTGCCGCGGTGCGGCGATAAGGTGACTCCGCGTCTCGGCGACTCGGGCGCGGACTTTTGCACCGGCACTGTCACAAACGCAAGTGCAGCGTAGAACGGGGTTGAGGGGCTGCGGCGCGGCGTCCGTCTCGATAAAATTAAAACGACACGGCAGCGGCACGGCCAGCTGCCGGCTAGGTCGCGGATAGGTTATCCCCGGGGCATCTCAAATCTCAAACGGAAACAACAGCCCCACGCGTCCGGCTGTCTCTCTCGCACCTCTACGGGACGCCGCCCATGAGACCGCGCGACGGAGGCAGATTGTTTTCTATCAGTGGAGTGGGCTCGGGACTTGCTGAGGACAGGCGCCGGTCCAGGGTGTTTGTAAGGAGGAGGCGATTTTTGCCAGTCCTGCCTGTTGCCTGCCTTCCAGGCGGTCTGGCTAGTACCCAGGGGGTAATTCAACCTTCATTCCCCGCCTGGCTGATGGAGCCTGCTCTACGTACATGTACGCGAGGTGGGGCCGCGGCCGCGGCAGTGCGAGGTGGGCGCGGGCGGCGCGGGCGAGCAGCGGCGCTGGCGGCAGTCCGGGGGTCCCCGCCGTCACCGAGGGCACGCGCCGCGACCCGCCGGACGCCCCCGAGGAGGCCACCAGGCCGGCGGCGGTCAACGCCGACGGCGCCGTCGTGGTCCCCGACGAGGAGGCGTCCCCGTTGCCGCGGTGCACCCCCGGCGCCGTGGTCTTGGCGGCATTCTGCGAGCTGGAGCGCGACGACCGGCCGGGGCGGCGCCGCCGCTGCTGGGCTGCTCCGGCTGCAAGCAATGACGGCCAGGTTCAGACAGGGTGGCGGTTCGCCGGCGGTGGTCAACAAGGAAAACAACTTTCACATGAATTTTTCTCCGCGGAAATCCCTCGCGGCTGCGTCGCCGCCAAAGCCAGTGCACGGCCAAGGTGGCCAAGGTGCAGTCCTAATTTGGTCTGGCGCTAATGGCCAAGCGTCTCGGCTTCTCGGCGTCTCCATGCGCGACTCCGGGCCGCCATGACGTCACCGACGCGGCCAGGCCTTCCTGGCCGCCGCGCGTGCCGCTCGCGACGAGGAGTGTGTACTTTGAGGCGTGCGTGCTGCTGGCGGGATGGCTGACGCTGCTCTGCAATTTCGCTCTCCGAGGACGTCTACCATCCGGCCAATTGAGACGCGTGTTTTCTGGAGTCGCTCGGATGGGCAGTCATTTGCGTAGTACTGTCTTTAAGCACGGACTTTGCATGGAAGCTCCGTGACACTGTATTCGAAGCACACCAAAAGCACGTCCCGCTACGGTTGGGAAAGGCATGCTGACAACACACACAGCAGAGTGGGCCCAAACTTGCAAAAACGAAAACCAATCATTTTCAGGTCGCACACGAAAAGTCACACGCACACACACACACGCACACCCGTGCAAGTATCACACTCCAAAATGCACAGCACGCCGCCCAGTGTGTGTCGAGACCCCTGGAGTTGCCGCTGCGGACTGACTTGGGACTTCCCCGGGGAGGTGAGTGAGAGAGACTTACGAGGTAGCCTACTCGAGGACAGCGAGGCGGACACCCGCTGGCTGTAGCGGCCCCCGTGGTGCGGCACCGAACCGGTGGCACCACGCTTGTCGATCCAGAAGTGCATGGCGGCTGTGTCCAAATCTGGTGAGACAGACAGACAGAGAGACAGGAACCTGAGAGAGAGAATGAGTGTGGCGGCGGTGGGCCCACATGGCGGCAGACTTTGGATGGGTTGTACAGTGCTTGTGCGAAGCGTGGTGCGTTCTCTCTCTAACGTGTGGGTGGCGTGGGCGAGCAAGCATACTGCCAAGCTATGAGAAAGGAAAGCAGATTTGGGTGGATAGAGCTAACAGATGTAATAATAATCAGAACTTAGATACTTCAAGAAAAAATTACTGTTTGCTCTGAACCCTTTAATTAAAAAATTAATAAAAACCACAAAAAAAATTTCAATCGATTTTTTAAAAATTATTTCCGAGATTTTTGTAGATTTTTGAGCTTTGCGCCCCTGCAAGCGCGCGAGTTGCGTAGCGACACAGCTGTACTCCGCTGGAGAGTCAGAGTCAAGGTTAGGGCGCATGCCCCTTCCCCGAGGTGGTCTACTGGCAAGGCGTTTGGCGAAAGCTAAATGAAAAGCAGCACCTACCCCGGTACCGCTGGCTTCCTCTGCTCACATTGGACCAGCTCGACGAGGCGGGGGTGCACTCTGCCATTCAAAACCGAGGGGTTTGATCAAAGTTGATGGGGCGCAAAAGTGGGGGGAATCAGCTCTCGGCATGGACGCAGCGCCCAGCTGGAGAATTGGCCTGCTGGTGCCAGGGTTCGCTCCGCGCTGTGAGGGCCGTCGACGGACACGCGGACGCCATTTCTGTGGTCCCACGCTGCTCCAGGATACTCCAGGATACTCCAGGATACTCCAGGATACTCCAGGACGGCGAGGGGCCTCGGGAAGGGCCGAGGGAGGAGGAACGCGGTGCCCGTCGACGGGGCTGTTTTTCCGTCTGCGCGCGAATGTAGGTCTACGAGGCGCTGGCCGCGCTGGCCGTGCTGCGCGTAGGGCTGGTATGCTAGGGCTGGTATCGATCGGGGAATGGGTTGGAGCCACGGCGGAGCCAGTGTGGTGGTGGTGGCGGCGCCGGAGCTGCCCTGCGCCCTGCGCCCCACTGGCCGCCGCCCCCGCCACCCCCTGCCGCCTCCTGCCACCCTCCAGCAGGGCGAGTCGCTCTGTCTCTGTCGCACTCACGGGGCGGCCCGCAGGCCGCAGGACAAAGAGGCGCGGCGCTCCGGTTGCAAGCCGAGCAGCCTGGCGTGGCGGCATGCGACCAACCGAGTCACTTTCCCGAGTGCATTCGGAGAGAGGCCAGCGGCCCAGCGAGCGTGCAGTCACTGCACAGTGCAGGTGCAGCAACCCGCCTGGGAAAAACGGAGCCAGACACCGAGGCGAACCGACACTCGGCGCACTGGGCCTCGCGCGGAGGAGTCGCGTCGCAGGCCGCTTCAAAACGTTCAAAACCCGCGCGGCCCACCGCGTGCCCCGCAGCGGCTTGCTACCAACCTCGCGGAAAATGTTGCGTCCCTGCACGTCGAAAACCAAGTGTTGGCCGCCGTTTCTGCAGAAGAAAATTCAAACTTCAATTTAGTTTTCTGAGTCGTCTTCATCATAGAGTGAAAGCAGAATCAGTGACTTTGAAATTTCGAAGTGGTCGCAACTGGTCAGATTGTTTCGGGACTGGCAACACTGGGTGTACAGGGTATAAACTGGAACGGACCCCTGTATCGATTTAATGAAAACACGAATGGCTGTCGAGGTCAACTGTGTGTGTTGTGATGTGCGTGTATCAAAGTCTCGTCTATAAGTGAATCGTTTTAAAATGAAAAGTATTTAGTTTGGTTGTTGCACTTCTAATTATGCATTCAATAGTATACACGGGTAGGCTTTTGTCTCGAGCGATATGGAACGGAATAACAAATTATACTACAACTTCAGCGGAGGCCTCTGTGAGCAGAAAACGGGAACCACATTTAGTACATGCAGTTTGTGGGTTCCCAAAAGACTTTACTCAAGCCATTCTAAAAAAAGGACAGTTCGGTGACGATGCCTGGTTCCATGCGCTTAGCAAAACCACCGATGTCATTGGTAAGTGGATATTGTCAATGTGGGTCTTGGTTGGGGCAGTGGCAATCGTGGACGTTGATGCTTCCCCGCACGACAATGAAAGTCACGGGCATCCATCCGGGTATTTCACAACACGGAATACAGCGTGGAATCGCGTCACAATGAATGAATGTTTGTCAAATTTGGTTGCCAGGAGGTCCGAAATTGGGGGAATATCGTTGTCAAGAGGTTATATTTCTTATTTAAGTTCCTAAGAGAATTGCACATTTGACCTCTTCTTGTTTATTATTTCTTTGGACTTGCCCAGTTAGCTCTCAGCATTTCATTTTCTATTTTTCTGTATCATGTTGTCTAAATGAGGCAAATCAAACAGCATTTCTTTATGATTATTGTTTGCTTTATATTTTAGGTGTTGCGGATGGTGTTGGTGGGTGGAGAAATTATGGAATTGACCCTGGTGAATTTTCGTCATTTCTCATGAAAACATGTGAGCGCTTAGTGTGCAGTGGTAGATTGAAAAATGTATTGCCTGCAACTCTACTTGCCAGAAGTTATTATGAACTTCTCGAAAGCAAGCAACCTATATTAGGTAAAAATTCTTTCATCTCTGATTATTAAAGTTAAAATGGTAAAACATTGTTTTATCTTATCATTTATTTTCCACAAAATTCCAGGAAGCAGTACTGCCTGTGTCATTGTTCTCAACAGAGAAACCTGCCAAGTCTATACAGCCAACATAGGGGACAGTGGTTTTGTTATTGTCCGGCATGGTGAGGTAGTTCATCGATCTGAAGAACAACAGCACTATTTCAACACGCCTTTCCAACTCTCATTACCTCCCCCTGGGCGCAGTGGCTTGGTGTTGAGTGACAGGTAGGAAATTCTGTTTTACTTGTGTAAAGAACAAGTTTCACTGTAAAAGGATGTCCCACTTATTTTGGGGTGTATTCAATCAACTATTTCGATTTAATTTCCTGTGTATTTCTATCCAGCCCTGATGCTGCTGACACATCAAGTTTCCCAGTAGAAGATGGTGATGTAATTCTTCTAGCCACTGATGGTGTGTTTGACAATGTACCTCAGCAGTTACTTGTAACAGAGATGACAAAATTGCAAGGTGAAAAGGACCCATGTAAGATTCAAGGTGTGGCAAATTCAATTGCCTGGATGGCTCGCAACCTAGCGTTTGATAGTACTTTCATGTCGCCATTTGCCGAAAGTGCTCGGCACAATGGAATTGAAGCAGTAGGTGAGTTTGCAGAGACCTTTCTATGTTAATACCATAGCCAAATTTACATATTGAAGAAATGTTACAAGTTTTAAAGCTGACTTCTAGACGAGTCCTGTTAAAAATTAATTGTATTTTGTTTGTTTCAGGTGGCAAGCCAGATGATATAACAGTACTATTAGCAACTGTTGCAATATGAGGTGGCTCCATTCGCTTAGGTTGTTGTCATTTGTTTGTACCATAAGTAGTTCCCTCTTGAGTAGGGGTAGGCTCATATTCATCAAGAGGTTGTGTGTTTGGGACTGAAAAGGGTTGTGTCATTGCAATATTGAAATTAATGCAAAACCCTTTGTTAGTCCGATGTTACCAGAGGATTAAATCAGTGCCAGGAAGCAGTCAGTAAAAGTAATATTTACTTAGAATACTGTACTTTTAATCATTATACAAATGTGATTTTTGCACAAATGTTTTGAGATTTTTATCCAACTTGCTAAGAAGACTGGTTTGTTATCCTCTATGATTGTGATGTGCACTGTTGATAGTTGATAAGATTGCATTGTTTACCTATGGCAAGCGTTTGCATTTGTCATTGTCATTAGTGCACCGTTGTTGCCACGTCATAAGTACGCTTATTGACTTGTGCACATCTTTCATGGCAAATGTTCAGTCGCTGTCCTTGTTATTGGGAAGATAAATATTTTTACTTCCTTGTTCATGTTATTAGTGTTTTAATACCATTGTCTGTAATTGTTTGTCATTCAGTGAAGAATCCTCCATTGTAAATATTTTCCATTTTCACCCTCAGAGATGTTAAACAACGGCAACTTTTGTAAGAGAAAAATAAGTTTTTCATTGCATTTACTCAAAATTGTTACTTTTGTGTAATTTAGTTTATTTTCTTTATGTTTTAATTTTGTCTGAAGGTATTTGTATTGTGTGATTGAAGGCTCAAGTGAATGTTATTAAGGAGAATGAATCGAGAGGAAAAATAATGGTTTGCCCAAGAGTTGTTTTGAGTTTTTATTTTGAATAAGGATACGAGCTAATGTGATAGTTTAGTCTTTGTAAGTCCAGGTGCTCTGATAAATGACATCAGTTCTTAGTTTTGGTAGCAGGATCTTTTTGAAGAAAAAAGGAAATAAAGAGGCCTCTCAGAAAGGAAAACAAATCCCGGTGAACATGACATCACTTAAATTTGTATAGTGGTGTTGAAAGTGAAAATGCTATCCAGTGAACAATATTGAACAATGCTTCATCCTCGAACTAATGAACCCATTGCATATAATCAGGCATCAGTAGTAGTGAAATAGTTAAGTTGAGTGACTGAGGAATTAATGCTCATGTGTCTCAAGGGCCAAGATAAGTAACGCAGGTGGGGGTCTGCAATGCCCAAAGTCATGACAGTACTCTAAGTCTAATCTGATAATGTTCAGTCTAGTTTGGAAACTCAATGCATGCTCTCGTTTTTCCTGATATTTTATTTTGTACCTAGTCAGTTCTGCAGAGTGTGAAGAAAGATCCATTATATTGGTGCTAAAAATATTTCTTGGAAGAAATTGTGAACCAAGGAGGATTTTGGGAAGTGAAATTTCAGAATAAAGAATGCTTGGGTCCTCTCCTGAAACTTCATTTTACTTGCAATGAAAGAAAAATCATTACATTATGCCACAGGCTCTCTCTGCAAGTGACAAATTTCCTTGATTTCTTTTGGCTTAGATGCAAACAAAGTAATACATTGAAAAAAAAATCTCTCTGTACTTTCATTTCATGCAAGTCAATTGATTAAAAGATTGAAAAGCTATTTTGATGAACAAAATATGGAAACAGAAATTAAACTGGCAATCTTACTTGGCCTAGTCAATATTTAGACAAAAGTGGTGGGGAAACACGATATAAGCTACAAGATGCACAGCTACGCATCAACATATGCCGTCAGATATTTAATTCATGAATTCTAAATCACACCTAACTCCTCATGACTGAGTAAATGCTTGATTACACTGAAGTGTTATGTTCCACAAATAATTTTTAAGAATATTTACACACGCTAAAAGATACAAAAAAAAGTGATAAAGGCTATTAAGGAGCATAAATCTTGAGTGTTCTGTCCATACTTGTTGAAGCAAGGTATTGAGCATTGCGGCCAAATCGAACACCTGTAGCCATGGCAGTGTGATCATTGAATACTTTAAGTTCTTGCCACTGTTTGCACAAGTAGACCCTAGAAGAAAACAATGCAACCATGAAATACTAAGTAGAGTGAAGAAACTCAACAGATAATGACACATCAACCTAACAGCAACTCACCTAACATCTGTACCAGCAAGAGCAAGGTATGTACCACTTTGATCAAAGCACAAATCTTTGATTTCAAAGTTATTGTCAAGTTGTAAGGTCTTAAAGTTCTTCAATTTTCGTAGATCCCATAACTTAACACATGCATCATCGGCGGCTGTTGCAAGGTAATAACCATTCTCAGAGAAAGAAATGGCAGTGATAGGACCAGAATGACCTGTGGGCAAAAGAAAGTAATGTTAGTTAGTACAGTTGGAAGATGCTCTTTAACATTTCAGTTTCAATTTGAAGGTGTACTGAAATGACATACCAGCAAAGTTAGCAACGTTGGATTGCTCCTTCAGGTCCCAAATCTTAACTTGAGAGTCTGCAGTACCAGTACCAAAGATTAAACCATCAGGGTGGAACTGAGCTGTTGTAAGACCAGTGGAGGCTTGATCAATGACCTGAAAATATATTAAAACATGTGAAATCAAGGTCTGCATTTGCATTAAAGAGTATTTTTAAAATTCAAAGAAACCCTTTTTGTAGTTATTACCTTAGTGAGAAGCCTTCCTGAGCGAATATCTGAGAAGGCCCAGTGCTGGTCAGTAGAAGTAGACAGCACAAAGTCTCCAGTTGGGTGAAGGGACAATCCTGTGACAGGGCCATCATGAACACGAAGGAGCTGAGTTGTTTGAGATACGGGAACATTCCATACTCGGATGGTAGTGTCAGGGGATGCTGTGATAACCACATCCTGAAATAGTAATACAAAAAATGAAACGTGTTAAAAAAAAATGATTGTGAAATGCAATGACAACTATTTTCATGATTGCCTACCTCATCCGGATGATATATGACACGTGTGACTTTCTTGGTGTGACCCTTCAAAATAGCAACCACTTGTTCTGTATCTTTGTTGAAGACAGTGGCATTACGATCGTTTCCTCCAGTGAGGATCTTGCTTGTGTCAGAGCTATGTACATCCAAAGAGAGGATACCAGGAACACTCGCACTGTGTAGACCCTGCACAAAGCAAACACTACAATAAGTACAGACACAATAAATCATTCGATTAAAAACTTGTCAGAAACATAAAAACAGAAGTAAATTGGTAAATATGAAAGTAACAAAAGAATTCTTACGGGATGAGAAGAAATAGTATGAAATCCTCGAATGGCATCAACACCAATAAGGTCTTCCGGTACTGTGCGACCCCTCTTCTTACGCTCTTGAGTCAAAACAGTGGCCTTCTCTTGGAGTTTCTGGATAACTTCTGCAGTCATACCAGCTTGTTCGGCCGGCTGAATAGCCACACCAGTAGCCTCGGCAGCAACAGCCTAGTGCAATAAAAAATTAGAGGTAAAACAAGAGCACTTCCCACAATATTAAAGTATATTTATGTTTGGAAAAACATCTAACCGGCTGCGGCACTCCAGCTGGGGCAGCCATGGCACCAGCTTGAGGTTTGAGGGTTGCCAGGGCCTCACGAGCAGCCATGACTTCCTTCTGCAGACGAGCAATAACTCGGCAGGCAGCATCGTGTTGGTAAAGGGCGTGACTCAGTTCCTGCCTGGCCGTTTGGAGTTGCTGTCTCTGCGTGAAACTGTGCAGCATCACGGCGTCCCACTCGTCCTGAAGGGTCTTTAGGATGGCAGGGATGCTAGTTGCGGAGGGGGGCTTAGGCTTTACAACCGCTGGAGCTGTAACAAAGCTATTGCGTTAGTCCAGGAAACAAATGAACATATGGGTGACTTGCTGACAGGTCAGTGATGAGTTCTTACACTTGATGTCAATCAACATTTCTGCTGATAGCTCCTTATTATTGATGGGATCGACGCCATTTTCAATAAGGTATTTTTCGATAAGTCTCTTCTCAAAGATGGATCCCGAGACAGGAGAAACCACTGGATGCTCTGGCACCTCATTGGAAACTGCGGGAGAAAGAGATAAAATCTAATTAAAAGATGAAAACAACGAAAATTCTTCGATAAAACAATAGTAAAGTGGAAGAGAGGGGGACCACAAAGATACAAGAGAATGAACAGGTTATGGAACCAAACCGACAGACTACATAACCTCAAAGCAATTGACATTATAGCCCATTCCAAGGCAAAACAGAACAAAACCAGCACTTAAACAGAATTGGAGCATAGAAAACACCTAATTCCAGCACACTGGGATAAATAGGAGGACAGTGTAAACAAATTCAGCGAGCTGAACGAAGTCGGGACACCGACGCGCCAATATCGGCGCCTCCGGTAAAACAATGAGCCCCGTTTACTTACTGGCGCAACAGAGTGACATTTTGAGGCTTTGCTGTCAAAACTGGCGGCACGCTCGGGGCGTTGTAAAAAGCCCTCTCCGACGACCCAGACGAAGAGAAAACTTTGACGAGCGCGACGCCGGCACCGCACCACACACGCTTTTCCAAACACCCTGGGACTCCACCACGTGCGAAATGACCTATCGCTGTCCCTCTCGCTCCTGCGCGTCGCGATACGGGGAGAGACGGAGACGGAGATAGGCGGATGCGGACGCAGCCGCGCGTGGCGATCTCGGTTTTGATTGGCCAGTTCGGCCGCCTGGAAAGCGCGGGCTTATTCAAACGCTGTCGCTCACGACGCAAGCAACGAACAAAGCTCCGTCGCTCTCATTGCTCTCATTGGGCGTTCCGCGAGAGTCTAAAAGAGAGACAGAGCGACGAAACGATCCTTCAGGATATCTCGGCTGCCAGTGTGCCATCATGGAAAGGGACTATCCTGGGCTTTGCTGCTGCATGGCCGTCAGGCCGTCCTCATGTCCTTCGTCCTGCGTGGGTGTGAAGCTATGCATTTGTCGGATGACACAAGACAAAGGTGTGCGGTGCCTCGCTAAGCGGCCCTTTCGCCCGATTTCGATTTCCACCTCCAGACCTTGTCCCTGGCCCACTTTAAAGTAACACAGTTCCTCGCCAAGGCTGTCGCGGGTTTTCTTCCTCCTCCTCCTCCGAACGCGGAGCGATGCGCGATGCGCGCGGTCTGGCGCGGGTGTGTCGCCAACGATTCCGGTGGACTCTGCCCCCGCGAGTCCGCCACCGCCACTCGCGCGCTCGTCGCGGATTTTCGTTCTTTGTTACGATCCGCGATGACGTCACAGGGCACAGGGCCTTCGCCGCCTTTAGAGGCCTCAGCCGCCTTTAGAGGCCTCAGCCGCCTTCGCCGCCTTCGCCGCGCGAGCCATGGCGTTAGCACTCTAGCCCGAAACAGCAAACGACAAAATGACCTCAATAGCAATCGGCTGGCTCACTCGCTGTTTTCGTTGGGTTTTTGCCTTTTTGTTTCTCCGACGAGCGAAGGGTTGCCTAACTTCCGGGGGCTGCCCGACGCCCGCCGGAGGGCTGGGGGCGGCCGGACGTCCCGCGCAAACCGCAAACCACCGGACGAGGCAAAGGGTCCCGGCTAGCGTTTGATCAACAAGGGCCCGAAGGGCCGCGAGAGAGAAAGACAGACTCCTCGCTGCCCTCGCACGTCCCACAGTGGGCCAGAAGACCGGTGGAGGCGGACAAAACTCTCGACGCGCTTTGAGCTCCAGAGCCGCTAAATGGGACTCGAACTGAACGTGTGACCCCACCAATGGATCCCTCGTTCGGAGAGCAATCCATTGGTGGGATCACACGTTCGGTTCGAGTCCCATTTAGCGACTCTGGAGCTCAAAACGCGTCTAGAGTTTCGGCCGCCTCCACCGGTCTTCTGGCCCACTGTGCGTCCGCGTGCGTCTCCCCATGTTCGGCACCCTCTGTCCCTCTCACTCTGTCCCCGGTGGCCTTCTAGCCGGGTTCATAATTTCCTTCGGATAAATCTAATCGGCGGCATCGAGTTCAGTTTGGCCGCCGCAGCTGGAGCCGAGGCATGGAATCTCACCCGACACATCGCGATGGTGCGGTGAGGTCGCGCTGCGCTGATGGACGTGCTGTCTCTCTCGCACCCGCGGGGCGTGCCGTGGGTGCGAGAGAGACAGACGACCGAGCAACACGAGTGGCCGTCGTGGACAGCGCGCGCCGTGCGCGACACCCGGTGGGACACGTGGACACAGTGGAGGATCTTTCTCTCTCGCACTCCTGCGCGGCGCCCAGTGGGTGCGACCGAGAGAGAGGGAGACAGAGAGCAGAATAGGGAATGGGTAGTCGGCGTGGGGCACTTGTCGGCGTGGCGGCGTCCACGTCAAATGCTAATGTCGCTTCACCTAGTGCTGGCGGCCTGGCGGCGCGGGCTGGCGCTTGACCTGGTGCCGCTTGACCCGCGAACAGCGCGAACCTCTGTCCGCGAGCCTCACCTCGGAAAGGCCGAACGGCGGCACTTTTCGGTTCGGGACGGAAACGCCCCAAGTCGGCGGTTCGCGACGCCGCGCCGCCTCGCTCGACAAACAGCCGCGGACGACGAGTGAGGCTTCACTCCCTGCTATTCGCTGCGGTCGCCGACGAGAAAGATGAATGACATTATATTTCAGCGCTACGCGTTCATTGTGTCCGAAGGGAACGGCCTCAAGTCGAGCAGCACCGGGCCGACGGCTGGGCCAGAAGACCGGTGGAGGCGGACAAAACTCTGGACGCGTTTTGAGCTCCAGAGTCGCTAAACAAAACTCGAACCGAACGTGTGACCCCACCAATGGATTCCTCGTCCGGAGAGCAATCCATAGATGGGGTCACACGTTCGGTTCGAGTCCCATTTAGCGACTCTGGAGCTCAAAACGCGTCCAGAGTTTTGTCCGCCTCCACCGGCCTTCTGGCCCACTGTGCGACGGCTGGGCCTGCGACCTCGCGACCCCCCGAAGGTACCCGAAGGCACCCGAAACGCGGCGTCGCCGAGTCTCCGAGTGACGCCCCCGTGACCCAGAGAAAATTGCAACCGCAGTTTGTTGGGAATAACTGGGTCCGCGGAGGTAGGAACACGTCAATGGCAATTGGCTCTGGAAATTACACCCACACACACTCACTCACACACGAGAGAGGATTTTTACCGCAGTGGGGTCGGGTCGTCAGTCGTGGCGGGCCTGCGTCTGGCCTGACCACGGTCGTGCTTACGGTGTGGGACACCGACGACACCGCGTTCGGCAACGCGTTCCGTGACGCGGGCAACGCGAGGGAGTAACCGATGCAGGGACCTCGCGGTAATACGTGTGACGTGGAGGGAGCCCCCGCGGCCCCACGTCCGCGTGTCAACGTGTATGTATGTATGTATGTATGTGTGTGTGTGTGTGTGTGAGCGAGTACGTAGGACCACACGACGACATCTTGACACGACACAGCCTTGCCCGTGCCTTGACCCTTGTACCCAAACCATCTTGTTTCACAGTGGAGGAGAGGAAAAGCTCCTGCGCGTCGCCATGGCGACGCCGGACCCTTTCTCTGGGCCTCTGGGCCGCCCCTGTCCCTGCCCGCACCCTTCTCCAGTGTCCCGGTTATCACCACCACGCCGCGCGGACCGCGTTCCTGGAAGTTTGTCTGGAGCTGAGCGGCTGAAGCTGCTCCGTTTCATCAGCCGGGTCGCTTGGCAAGCTTGGCAAGCTTCGCGTGCTGCGCGGAGCGGGCAGCGCTTCGCAGAGCTTCGCGCGGCGCGCAGCTTCCGAGCGGATACCCGTCGCGCACCACCGGCGCCACCTGCACTGTGCACGGTACGCCCCACCTGCCCCGATGACACACTGACTGATTCCGAGAGTCGGATCCGTCGCGCCGTCTCTCTCTTTCACTCACGCGGCGTCCCGTGTGGGTGCGAGAGAGACAGAGTCGGTCCTGGCGCCGCAGGGAAGTGCCAGCGCCAGCATGAGACTAGTCTCATGGCGCCAGCCAGGCCGCTGGAAGAATCGGCTCTACTTTCGGGGAGTTCAGTGTTCCTCTTGGTTTCGTTTTGGTTTTTTAGTTTGTCCAGGTCAAGCTGACGCTGGCTCAAATCCTGCAGAGAGAGAAAGAGAGAGATGAGAGAGATGGGCGTAGGGCGTTAGCGACCAACCACCTGTTGCGTGCTGCTGGCTGCTTGCGCGCGCGGCCGCCAGAGCGCGCTGCCGGCGGCAGACGGGCTGACGGAGAGAGAGGCAGAGCGAGAGGAGAGAGAGAGACGCGGCGACGCGAACGCGAACGCGAACACGTCCCAGTCAAGTTCAGGCAGTGGTGTTGGAAGGAGCGTTGGCTCGCGCAGAGACAGACTTCTGTCTCTCAACTTGATTCCCGTGCGGGTTTCAACAGGAAGACCGCGGTAATTTCAATTTCTCGTGAGGGCTCGCAAAGAGGGCGAGCCTGGCTTCGAAGCCCAGCCCTGTCCGGCCCGCCAGGTCCCGACATTCTAACCTCAACGCGGACGCGGCGCTCCGTCCGTGACACCTCCACTTTTCAGCCTGTGAAATATTTCATCGGAGAAACTGTCATCGTTTCCTCCGTGTGTCCGCCAGTCCGTGACGTGAAGTGAAATTTTGCAGTGAGTTTCGCCGACGCCGTGGTGTGTTGGGGCGGCCGTTCCAAAGTGCACAAGTGGAAACTTTGAGGAAGTTGTCAACTTTCTCTGGCGCGTCGCGGGCGACAGTGCTCGACTCATCGTTCTCGGCGGATTGTGCTTCAAGCAGCAACTTAAAGTGTGAAGGTGAGTGCCTCGGCTGCTGTGAGTTTCGCTGCCCGCTTCCACGAACTTGCACGGGTTCTGCTTCTCCTCCAAGACCTTGGCAGACGAGCTGCGTCGTCAGCAGTCAGCAGCAGTTTGGAGAGGGAGAGGGGGGGGGGGACGCGGAGGGGGGGAGGGGGAGTTTTGTGGAATACTCCTGAATGAAGCCCCGCCTGTTGCACTTGCAAAACACAAGTTGCCACAGACTTTGAAAAAAAATAAAAAAAAAATGGGGACATTCTTAAGTTGTAAATTGCTCTGCCGCACTAGGTTTTTCCATGTTGAATAAATTTGTCTACAGTTCTGAACTTATTCCTATGGATGACTGTCATTTATTAGTACAGTACGTATTTGTGTGTTACTTTTTCAGCACCTTGCATTATGTATTTCGTAGTAACTTCTCTGGAAATCTATTGGGAATGTAACGGTTCCAAACGATCAACAACGTCAGTCAGTCAGTGCACTCTCAACGTTATTTAATTAATTTTTTGCCAGCTCCAAGTTGAAGGCAAGTCCACGTATCATGTTGGTTTAACTTAAAAGGAATCATTCAAGAGTGGTATGTAAGGAGAAGACCTGTGCGGTGCAGCCAAATTATGAATGTCTCAGTGACGCGTAATTTTTGTCGCCACTGTCTGGGTTGCGGAAGGGTGACGGAATGCCTGGCTGGTGCAGGAAATTGGAGTGGTGCCGTGTCATGGTGACGTCGTTCGGCAGACGGTCGGCAATGCACCGCGTGGTAATGCATTGCTTCATTATGAATAATGCAAGGGAGGGGAAGGGAAGCCCGTGGCTTACGTGAGGGCAGTCGGGAGCAGCCTGGGCACAGCCTGGCGCGGCGCGTGCGGGCAGGGCCGCCTGGGCTGACCTGCCAAGGGAGCACACTTTTCAATCTTGTTCAAATAAAATAGACAAATTCACATTTTTTTCAAAATTGAGGAATTTTGGTGTAAAGGGTTTGAAGGCCTGCGCGTTGAAGCCCATCAATTTTTGGGGACTGCACCATGTGGTGTTGAGGTCCTCCGAGGCCTAGGCTAGACGTCCAGGCTGGGCTGGGCTGCGTTGGCGGTGTGGTGGTCCAGGTCAGAGACCCCGCTCCTCGCTGAGGCTGAGGCTGAGGGTGTTGTAGTATCCAGGAACGCGTTGCGTCGCGTTGCGTCAGCTGGTGCCGCGCTGCGCCGCGCCGCGCCGCGCTGCGGGCTGTGATGATGATGGCCTGTGACATGGCCGGCGAATCGGACCCGACCAGGTAACACGAAGAGTGGCTATTCTTATCGGCCGCCTCGCGTCGCGCACTTCGAGCGGCTTGCGTATCTCAGGCGAACCGCGGCTCCGCTCGCTCCTTGCATCTCGGCGCACAAATTTTCCGCGCTCGCGTCGCGATACGCACTTACGCGCGTTCCGCCCGCCTGCCTTCCGCCGCTGCCGAGCGACCGATTTCGCTCTCTCTCTCTCTTGCACTCCTTTGGGCACGCCCCGCGAGTGCGAGAGAGACAGAGCGACCCCCTTCCGGTGCTTTGCGGCGGCCCGCTCGTCCGTCCAGCTGATCAGCGCCAGCTGATGGTCGTGGCGCGCCAAGAATAAAGGGGGGAGGGGGGGGGACTTCCCCCGCTGTAGCCCCGTCTGCTACACTCTGAAACAAATCTCGGGAGTGACTTTTGGTCGAGTCTTGGCGGCGCTATCGCGCACCGATGTTTGCACATGCCGATACGTCGAGCTGCTCATGAGAGGTTTTTTTTTCGGTCTCGTTCTCAAGTACCACGGGCGGGAGGTCCTCTGTGTCCTTCCATTCATGGGCAGCGTGGTCGTGACAGTGAAACTGTTGCACAATTGTTTCGCTTTTCCTTGAAAAAATAAAATAAAATAAAATTAAATTAAAAATTGGAAAGCAAAAGCAGTGTAAGCTCGACGCAATTTCCATCCCGCTAGCCTGGCTTCAGAACACGCACAGGGAAGTCCAACACTCGCGATCGGTGTAGTAGTCAGAAAATAGATTCACTGTTAAGGTTCCTTTATTTTTTTGGTTGCTAGCGTGAAACACTTCAGTTTGAGTTGTATTCGGCCCCTCGACGGCTCAAAAGAGTCCAAAACAGCGGTGTTGCTGACGTCAAAAGAAGGCGATTGGCACCTACCGCAGGTGCTGGATCTTTGCAAGGGCGGATCCAGAATCGGGGGAGGCACTTTTTTGCCTACTGGGCAGGGACACTGTAGAGTCCTTAAGCGCTTAAGGACTCTAGGGCACTGTTGCTTTTTTGCCTACCTCGAGTGGGTAGTAAAGTGCTGCCTTTTGCCGCGGCTCTCTGGGGGTCAAGGGGTGGACCTTTTCTTGCATTGTGCCGCCGCGGTGGCTGTGCCGGTGGCGCAGCAGCAGCGCTGGCGTCAGCAGCATCGCACTGTTTTAATAATATGATTGGAGGTAATCTGTCCAATTCGGGATCGGCGACCGTGGCTGTCGCGGCCGTCGCGGCCGTCGCGCGCGGACCTTGAACCTCAAACGGCTCAAATGAGTGGTGCTATCAGTGTGTCGCTGGCGGCCCTGGCGGCCTCCCTTCGCCCGGCCAAGGGCACCGCATCACCACGCGGGTTCAAATACCCACATTGTTTTTTCTCTCTCTCGGTTTACTTCTTTTTGCTGCCTCGCCGCCGCGGCACGCGAAGCGCGCGAACCCGTTTCCGCCTCTGCTAATTGCATCGTTCGAAGTCAGGTTCAGTTTGGTGCTGTATAGTGTACTCCACGTGCGTCTTGAATGGGCGCGACGATTTTGGGCCATGCTCTCATTGGCGATGCCGAAGCGTCGCGGTGTGGTTCACTCTGTCGCTCATGAGGCGCCCCGTGGTGGGAGTGCGAGAGAGACAGAGCGACGAATATATTGCTGTCATCAACCTGAGCCGAGCACGCGTGGGGATGGCAGGTCGTTTGCCTTGAGTCCGGAGAGCGTTCCCGCGCATTTAAATGTTTCTCGCGGAATCAGAAAATGAATAGTACAAGTTAATCGATGGTTTAATCAGCCCGACTTGGCCATTGTGTTTGTCTCGCCGCTTCTTTTGTCTAATCTGTAAGTGCGGGGAAAATTCGGACGAGTCAAACGGATTTTCCAAGAAAAAACAAAACCAGAAAAAAAACCTTGACGTTAAAGAATTTGCTCCTGTGGAGTGTGAATTTTTCCCTAATGAATTTTAACTGTCCTTTCCGGGCCGTCTGCCAAGTGTACTGTACTAATCGGCGAGGCACAGGTAGGCCAGTAGTGTTGTCGCGTAAGCAGGCGAAAATTCCCACGATGCACCTGCGTCGATTGGGTTGCCTTTTGGGCAACTTCTCGCGCTCAAACATCGCCTGGCGGGCAGGCTGCGGTTGGCAACCCCTATGGTGGCGCGGCGGGGATTTGGGTTTACATGTGTGGCAACACTGGCAGCGCTTTGGCGCGTCGCTAGACTGTTAGACTTTGCCCGCCGCGGGCCGCGGGGCCCGGCGTGCAACAGACTGTGTCTCTCTCGCACTCACGGGGCCTTCCCTACGGGTGCGAGAGAGACAGAGCGACGCGCTGGCGTGCGCACGCCCTGCTCATCACGTCCACCGTGGACTAGGTCAGACTGGGTCGTCGGTATTGTCCGGGCCTGTGGCCCTTCGACCTGCTTGCCGGGCGTGGCGTGGCGTGGCGTGGCGTGGCGTGGCAGAGTCTTCCCAGAGTTACGGTTTGCTAATGCCCCCGCCCTGCCTGGCCCCGGCCCGCCCCGTCCCCGTCGCCCGGCGCGCCCCGTCATTCCGATGTCCACGCGGTCGCACCGCCGGCCGCCGATTATCAAACGCCGCGGCCAAACCAAAAAGACGACAACCCGAACAAAAGCTGCACGATGACGTTTCTGGAAGGTCCGGTTTTTCGTTCGTCCAGCTCGCCTTCTCGATGACTGACGGTGTGGCGGTGGCGTGCGCGGCGTGCTGGTCAAGTGACCGCGTGCTGTGCGCGGCGCGCGGTGTGGCCCGCGTCGTCGCGTGGCTGTGTTCTGTATTCGCCTCTCCGCCGCCTCGCCGCCCAAGGCCGGTTCTGTTGACGCGGTGCGCCGCCGGGCGGCCGGGCGGACCGGGCGTCGGAAGCGCGAGCGTGCAATCTGCACGGCGATTCGTGTGTCTGTCTCTCTCGCACTCGCGGGGCAGTCCCTACACGTGCGAGAGACAGCGCACAGTGGGCCAGAAGACCGCGGTGGCCAAAACTCAAGACGCGTTTTGAGCTCCAGAGGCGATAAACAGGCCTCAAACCGACTGTGTGACCCCACCAATGGATTCCTCGTTCGGAGAGCAATCCATTGGTGGGGTCACACGTTCGGTTCGAGTCCCGCTTAGCGACTCTAGAGCTCAAAACGCGTCTGAGATTCTGACCGCCTCCACCGGTCTTCTGGCCCACTGTGCAGCGCTCTGCTCCGCCTGAAAAGTAGGCAAACGCACTCCCCCTCCCCAAGTCCCTCTCTGGACCCGCCACTGGATTACCAGAGTCCTGGAAGCGGCGCCTGGAGTCGCACGGAGCGGCCGGCCGCCTCGGAAGCTTGGGGGACGACCGGGTCTGTGTGACTCCGGAACGCGGTACTCGCGGTGTATCCGGCCGGTGGTCGACCTTTCGATTTTTGGCGCCTCTTTGGCGGCCCGACTGGCCCGGCCATGGCCAGGCGCGGACACAAAGGGGGAGGGGCGGAGAGGTTTTCGCCCGTCGGAACCTGGAAAACGTTAAAAACCGTACAGAGTTTGCGAAAAGTTCAACTTTGCCTCCCCCCTTGAAAGTTGTCACTGATCCTGGCACGCCCTGGTGGCGACGAAATGCCGTTGAAAGAGGCTAAAACGCGGAGCTGCCCGGTGCACTGACCGCCCACTGACGTAGCTTTTGTTCCTTGTGCTCCAGGATGGCGGACAAGGTGGAACCCGTGGAGGCCGCGGTGGAGCCCGAGGCCGAGGCGCTGTTCGGGCTGCTGGACGTCGTGATCCTCGCCGCACTGGCCGCCTTCGGCATCTGGTGGGTCATGAGCAACAAAAAGAAGCAGCAGGAGCAGGCCAACGCCCACAAGTCGTACTCGTTGCAGTGAGTATCTCCACGGCGTCGACTCCTGCGGTGGAGTATTGCCCTCAGTTTACACCTTTTTTGTTCATTTTTCAAATTGACGTTGTTCCTCTCTCTCTCTCTCTCCGCAGGCCCACGTCGATGGCAGCCGCCGCCACCGACAACTCGTTCCTGAAGAAGCTGAAGACCTCCGGGCGGTCGCTGGTGGCGTTCTACGGCAGCCAGACCGGCACCGCTGAGGAGTTCGCCGGCCGCCTGGCCAAAGAGGGCATCCGATACCAGCTCAAGGGCATGGTGGCCGACCCCGAGGAGTACGACATGGTGAGCGCCGGCGTGGCGGCAGTGTTGTGACGGACGGGAGCAGCGGGGCGGGGCGGGGCGCGAGGTAGGCGGGAACCACAGCCAAAATGAAGACAAACTTAATGGTTTCCGCGGGTATCCGACGCCGGGCTGGGTCCCTCGCTGTGGCCGCCCAGTCCAGGACAGCCAGGACAGCCAGGCCAGCGCGGGGAGGGGGAGGGGAAGGGGCAGGGCGTCCTGATGGAACGCGTGTCAGCGGCGAGAAGGGGGAGGGGGGGGGGCAGTCACAGTCTGACCCTGTCCTGCGGCCCCGTTCTGTACGCAGTAGGACTGCTGTTGGACTACATTGGTTGGGCCGTAGGGCCCAGGACGAGCTCAGGAGCTCGTGGACCACGTCGTCCGGATGTGTTAGTGGAAAAAAGAGGGGGGGGCTACGGTTAGTGCACCGAGGCTGGTGCCCTCGTCGCTCTGTCTCTCTCGCACTCGCGGGTCTCTCCGAAGGTGTTGGAGTGAGAGTGTTCGGCACCAGGCTATACAGTGGCGGTACCTGCCCGCCGACCTCTGTTACGCCGTCTTGCATAATGCCGTCTTCCGACGGGGAAGTTATCTGGGTAAGCAGGTGCCCAGTGTGGTGGCCGTGGTGGCGCCTGGGACTGGGACGCGGCGGGGCGGCGGCAGGTCGGGGTCCGACACCCGTCCGAGACAGTGGGGGGAAGCGGGATGCATCGGCCATGTAAAAAAAAAAAAAAAATTGCAGCCGAATTAAAATAAAAGCGCAGTCGGAAATGAACTTTTGAACTTTTGCCACGGATTGTTGGGCGGCTGCTTCGTGATTGCGAAGCGTAATCAAAATCCTTTTGCAAACTGCGAAGTGAAACCTTACGCAATGCTGCTAAATCCTTAGCAAATACAACGCAATCCTCCGAAGTTGTTGATCATCGTGGGCGGCGTGTCTGCCTCTGCTCAAGTGAAGGTCGCGTCCGCGTCGAGTGTAGTGGTTTCCGATTGCCCGAACCTTTGGTTCCTCGCGAGTGCGGCCAGTGCATGCTGTCTGAAATTCCGGGCTGCAGCCGCTATCAGTGTGCCGAAGGCCCTTGCCGTTATCTGCCGACCGGCGGGCGAGAGCGCCGCTCTGTCTCTCTCTCTCTCGCTCGCTCTCGTGGGGCCTGCCGCAGGGGTGCGAGAGAGACAGAGTGTTTGCCGTTGCTCTCGACGCTCGGCACCACCCGGCGCACGCGTGGCCAAGGCCGGATACCTACGGCACAGTGGATTTGCCAGAAGACCGGCGCAGGCGGTCGAAATCCCGGACGCGTTTTGAGCTCGGTCGCGAAATGGGACTCGAATCGAGCGTGTGACCCCACCAATGGATTCCTCGTCCGGAGAGCAATCCATTGGTGGGGTCACTCGTTCGGTTCGAGTCCCATTCAGCGACTCTGGAGCTCAAGACGCGTCTAGAGTTTCGGCCGCCTCCACCGGTCTGCTGGCAAATCCACTGTACGCCGTGCTCGGGGCCGTCCCGCAACGCCAGGCGGTCCGCAATCGAGAGCGGAGTGGTCGAATTTTCTAGCAGCAACGACCGACCGGCCCGGATGCCGCTCTTCGTGTTCGGCCGTCGGCGCCGTCGGCCGAGTGACGCAGGCGGGCAGGTCGCGGGCCGCGCGGGCGGTGCTCCTGCCGGAGTCACCTTCACCTTGCCCGGCCGGCCCGCCGCCACGCCGCCGGCGTCACGGACTCGGGGGAGGGGAGGGGGAGGGGCAGGGCGTGGTGGCGATGACGTCGACGACGACGCCTGGCATGGGGACGCCGACGGGGTGGTTGGCGTGCGCGGTGCGTGACCTGCGCTGGCCTGAGGAAGGAGGAAGGGGTGGGGGGTGGGGGTAGCCTACCGTTCATGCGGCTATTTATTTGTCCTTTTACCGATCCCCCTTCTGGATCCGCACTTGTGCGTGACTGACAGCGTACTTCCCATTTCGCAGGAGGAGTTGGTGAACCTGAAGGACATCCCCAACTCGCTGGCCGTGTTCTGCCTGGCCACGTACGGCGAGGGCGACCCCACCGACAACGCCATGGAGTTCTACGAGTGGCTGCAGAACGGCGACGCCAACCTCACCGGCCTCAACTACGCGGTAAGGGCTCACTCGCTTTCTTTGCGCCGCGCAGTGGGCCAGAGGACCGGTGGAGGTGGTCGCAGTCCCGGACGCGTTTTGAGCACCGGAGTCGCTAAATGGGACGCGAATCGAGCGTGTGACCCCACCAATGGATTCCTCGTTCGGAGAGCAATCCATTGGTGGGGTCACACGTTCGGTTCGAGTCCTATTTAGCGACTCTGGGGCTCAAAACGCGTCTAAAGTTTCGGCCGCCCCCACCGGTCTTCTGGCCCACTGTGCGGCGCTTAGCGCAGGAAGCGGTCGTGTGCGTGTTCCGCGCGGGGCGCTCGCCTGCTTGTCTTCGCCGTGGTCCCGCGCGGTGGGACCGTCGCTCTGTCTCTCTCGCACCCACACGGGACGCCCCATGAGTGTGAGAGAGACAGACAGAGCGAAGAATGGGTGACTCGGCGAGCGATGTCGCCGCGTTGCCTCGAAGTCCTTGATTCGGGAATGAGGGACAACCAGCCGCTTGGTTCCGAAGCCGCGCGTCGTTCCGTCGCGCCGTCTCCGTCGCACTCCCGGCGGCCCCGAAGGGACGCGAGGGAGACGCGACTCGCCGGAACCGCTGGCGGCTAGCGCCTACAGTGCTACAGCGGACTACGTACTGGCCCGGTACAGTACACCGTGAGTTGCCTTCCGCTTGTCGCGTGTCACGAAAATCCTCTGGGAGTGCGACGGCGACAGCGCACAGTGGGCCAGAAGACCGGTGGAGGCGGCCAAAACCCCGGACGCGTTTCGAGCTGCAGAGTCGCTAAGCAGGACTCGAACCGACTGTGTGACCCCACCAATGGATTCCTCGTTCGGAGAGCAATCCATTGGTGGGGTCACACGTTCGGTTCGAGTCTCATTTAGCGACTCTGGAGCTCAAAACGCGTCTAGAGTTTTGGCCGCCTCCACCGGTCTTCTGGCCCACTGTGCAGCGCTGCGGCCCGCTCGGCGTGCTCGGCCTGCTCGGCGTGCTGGTGGTGCTCTGAGTGCGGTGACGAGGCGCGCTCCCCGCCGGCCCGATGTCACCAAGAGGCGGCCAGCTGTCCGCGCCGTGGTCGTGTTCGTGGTCAGGATCATGACGAAGCACTGGCCTTCTTGCCCCAGGACCGGTGCGGCGGCCTGCTGGCAAAACGGTGAAACTGGAGCGGTCCTGGACGGACGCCTGCGAAGTGCCGGGTAGGCCGCCAAGCAGCGCGCCGCTGCGTTGCGGACCGGCCTACGCCGCGGGCTGCAGGCGCTCCGGCCAAAACTCAAGACGCGCTTTGAGCTCCAGAGTCGCTAAACAGGACTCGAACGGAACGTGTGACCCCACCAATGGATTCCTCGTTCGGAGAGCAATCCATTGGTGGGGTCACACGTTCGGTTCGAGTCCCATTTAGCGACTCTGGGGCTCAAAACGCGTCCGGGATTTTTGACCGCCTCTGGCCCACTGTGCGACGCTGGCGTGGGCCGCGACACGGTGGCTGCAGCGTGCGAAGCTCCTCGCAGCCCCGCGTCTAGCGTGCCCCCCGTGGGGCCGCGGGGCCGGTCCAGTCGGTCTAGCGCGCGCCGCGGCAAAGCCCGCGCCGACATTGCGTAACTGATATTACTGCATCCAACGTCGGCGGCAAGGAGGGCCACGGCGGCCGCGGCACGTGGAGGGGGTTACGGGCATGCCCGTGCACTCAGACGCACAGTGGGCCAGAAGACCGGTGGAGGCGGCCAAAACTCTGGACGCGTTTTGAGCGGCAAAGTCGCTAAACAGGGCTCGAACCGAGCGTGTGACCCCACCAATGGATTCCTCGTTCGGAGAGCAATCCATTGGTGGGGTCACACGTTCGGTTCGAGTCCCATTTAGCGACTCTGGAGCTCAAAACGCGTCTAGCGTTTTAGCCGCTTCACCGGTCTTCTGGCCCACTGTGAGACGCCACACGGCCGACCGCGAGCCCGGCGGAGCCCCCTCCCCCTTTTCCCTTGCAAAAGGGAACGTATCAACCGCTAAAAACCGTTTCCACGGAGGGACGACGCACGACGCCGAGGTCTATAAATGTTAGTTGCGCGCGCGCGTCGCGTTCCATTCCGGTTGCGTCTTTTTGTTCGGGTTTGACGCCCGCCTGGCTTGCTGCCCGTCGGGCGCGGCGCGGTGACGTCCGGACCCGGTGCGCGAGTTGTAACGCCGCGGCCGGGCCGGGTGCGTCGTCCCCGCGTGGTGAGGTGCCCGGCGTTGATGAAGACGAGGCGCTTGGTCTTGAAGCCCGCGGTCCGCTTCGCTGCTCGGCACGGCCTACGGCCTTATCGTCCGGGACCTATTCCGAGAGTCGCTCTGTCTCTCTCGCACTCGCGGGGCGCCCCGTGTAGGTGCGAGAGAGACGGCGCGAGTCTGCTGCGGCCAGTGCGCCAATCCGCGGCCCAATCTCGCGACCCATCGTCTGGCGACCGCGCTGATGGCTCTGGACTGAATGGGGGACAGGCTGTGTGTTCCGTCGTCGCTTTGGTTTTGCTTCTTGCTTCTTTTCGGCCGTCGCTGTCCGCCGGCCCAGGGGGTGATGCGGCCCTGTATTGGCGGCCGCGGTGAAAAGCGAACGTTATGTGACAGACACCGCGGTGGGGGACTGAAAAATAAGGGGGGGGGGGTCGCGCGATGTGACTTGCCATTATTTCACGCGGGCCAACGGTAAGCAAACGCCGCGCCGATATGGGCGTCATCGGGAGCGATGAACCGCGATAGAATGGACGCGTCGCGGACTGACCCCGATCCGATCCGAGAAACGAGAAATGAAAAGTACATAATTGCCAATTCATGTATGTTTATTTGTGGGTTGCTGACTTGTGTTTAGTTTTTAATTTATTTATTCTTGGGGGGGGGGGGATAAGGGTGGACGCGTTTTCTCGCGCGTGGTCTTGTTCCTTAAGAATGGAATTTGTGGTTGGTTTTGAGGTCAGCTTAGGGTTACGTTTGTGAACCTGGTCGGGAAAAAAATGCGTCAATTTTGTAGTGGGGTGTGTTTTTCTGCTGTTTGTTTTTTGAGGAGCGAGTGTTGATGTTGCGCTTATCGTGACTTTGTAGGACATTCCGCGGCCCGCTTTGCCGTCTGCTTCTGGAAACGTGCAATTTGGCTGTCGCGTTGCCCCGCGGCTGGCAGACTGGGTCGGAGCACAGTGGGCCAGAGGACCGGTGGAGGCGGCCGAAACTCTAGACGCGTTTTGGGCTCTAGAGTAGCTAAATAGGACTCGAACCGAGCGTCTGGCCCCACCAATGGATTGCTCTCCGAACGAGGAATCCATTGGTGGGGTCACACGTTCGGTTCGAGCCCTGTTTAGCGACTCTGGAGCTCAAAACGCGTTTGGAGTTTTGGCCGCCTCCGCCGGTCTTCTGAGCCTTGTTGAATGAGTGGGGCCTGTGGGCCGGTCTTATGCAACGTCACGACGGTCTGCTGTGGTCCGACGGGCCGACGGGCCCAACCCAGCACCCAGTGGCCTGGGCCTGGGCAGCGCCATAGCGGGCCCGCAGCCCGCAGCGCGCTGGTGCTGGTGGCTCGACTTGGGCTGGCTCGAAGCTCTAGCCTCTCGGTGGCGGGGAGCGTCGCTGCGCTGGGCGGGCGCTCGTCTAGTGCCAGCTGACTTGCTCCGAGAGTCGTCGCTCTGTCTCTCTCGCACTCCTGGGGCGTCCCTTCTGGCGCGAGAGAGACGGAGGGACGGACACTGCTCGCGCCATGAGTCAGCGCGCACCGCACCGCCACCGCGTGGAGGCCCTTCTGCGACCGCGTGGACGCGAACTCGCGACGACGGCCGCAGTGGCGGAGTGGCCAGCGCCACTAATTATAGATCCGAAAAGAAAAGGCGTGATAAGATAGAGCAAATTGATTGGGTGCGCCAGCCTTGTCTCGTATTCTTGCATGCTTTTTGCACTCGTTTGCCCGGGAAGGTGGAATCCTGCGCGTGCCGGCGGCGTGTTCTCCCTCTCTCCTCTTCCTCCCGCTGGCTGCCGCGCGGCAGATGATGGCCGTGACGCAGCACTTCCCTGTCTGTCTCCCTCTCTCTGTCTATCCATCCGCTCGCCCAGGACCGAAGATGCTGGGTTTCCCCAGTTCCGCCCATCCCAATAGCCCGGAATAGTTGAGCCTAGGTGTCTCAAATGTTGCTCATGAATGAATCCTTGATGTTCGGTCGCAGTAGAGTCCCAGGCTGGCCTCATTTCCAGTGGCCTCACGTGCATTCAAACATGAATGACACTGGGTTCCAGGCGCCCGCCGACAGTGGTTCTAACTGTGTGTTTTCTTTTGCTGATTGCAGGTATTTGGTTTGGGCAACAAGACCTACGAACATTACAATGAAGTGGCAGTGTATGTCGACAAGCGCCTGGAGGAGCTCGGAGGCACCCGAGTTTATTGTTTGGGCCTGGGAGACGATGATGCAAAGTAATTTATTTTTAAATTTCTTTTTCTCTATTCACACTTGATATTAATCTTCTAACTTATTGTCAACAGTAATATGGTGAGGTAATACCGGTGTTGCTCTTTACTTTCAGCATTGAAGATGATTTTATCACTTGGAAGGAAGGCTTCTGGCCTGCAGTGTGTGAGCATTTCGGTCTTGAGACTATGGGAGAGGACGTCAGTGTCCGCCAGTACAAGCTGACAGAGCACTCCGAAATTAATCCTGACCGTCTTTACACTGGAGAGGTTGCTCGTCTTCACAGTTTTGCTAACCAGCGCCCGTAAGTTTAATTGAGACTATTAATTTGTTTGTATTACTCTGTGCAGAAATTTACCTTTACTTTTTTTGTTCTGTTTTCAGACCATTCGACGCTAAGAATCCTTTCCTTGGAACTATTAAGGTGAACCGCGAACTACACAAGACAGGCGATCGCCAATGTATGCACCTGGAGTTCGACATTGAAGGGTCTAAAATGCGCTACGATGCTGGTAAGTTTTTTATGTGAAAGTACATTTTCGAGTCATTTGTTATTAGCTTGTATGTACTGTATGTACTAACGCTCTATTTCCTGCAGGTGACCATATTGCACTCTATCCCGTTAACAACAGCGAAATTGTCAACAAGCTTGGAAAGCTCCTTGACGCTGATTTGGATACTGCCATAACTTTAACCAATACTGATGGTAATTTCTTCTGAATTTATTTTATCTAAACTAGATAATCCATTTGAGTTTATAGTTACACTAAATTTTATATCATTTTGCAGAGGAATCGAGCAAGAAACGTCCATTCCCTTGCCCAACAACTTACCGCACTGCCTTGACTCACTATTTGGACATTACATCTAACCCACGTACTCACGTGTTGAAGGAACTCGCCGAGTATACCAAGAACAACAAAGTAAGTTGTTTTTTTATGCATCCCATAGTCCCCCCCCTCCTAATCTGAGGACTAATTAGTTACTTTTTATGTTTTAGGAACAAGAAATGCTTCGCTTGATGGCCAGCACATCACCTGAGGGCAAAGCTCTTTACCAAGATTGGATTATCCAAAATAATAGGAATATTTTGCACATTCTTGAAGATTTGCCATCGTGCAAGCCCGAAATTGACCATGTTTGTGAATTGCTTCCTCGTTTGCAGTGCCGCTATTATTCCATTTCATCATCACCTAAGGTATGTTCACATGCCTTCCCAATTCTCTATTCCCTGCACTTCTTTCACTGTTAAAGTGTGTTCCATTGTACTGGTAACATGTATCTTATTTTATAGCTGTACCCAACAACTGTTCATGTTACTGCTGTTGTTGTGGAGTATGAGACTCCTACCAAACGCATCAATAAGGGTGTTGCCACTACATGGCTGAGGGACATGAAGCCTGTTGACCCAGAAAAGAAGTTCTTGGTTCCCGTTTTCATTCGTAAATCCCAGTTCAGGTACAGTGCAGTTTCAGCCGACTAGCCGTTGTGCAATTTGGTGTGTTGATAGAAAATCTGTTCATACATTTCGTTTTTACTGCCCATGTAGGCTTCCCACCCGGACACAAACTCCTATCATTATGATTGGTCCAGGCACTGGCCTTGCTCCCTTCCGTGGCTTCATTCAGGAACGTGCTCTGGCAAAGGAAGAAGGTACATTTTTTTCTATTTGATTCTTTCTGTCCATTAGTCTTTTTAGCGATACTAGTAATAATGATTTTATTTCAGGCAAACCTGTTGGTGAGACCATTTTGTACTTTGGATGCCGCAAGAAGGCTGAGGACTATCTTTATGAAGAAGAGCTGGAGGACTATGTCAAGAAGGGCGCTCTGAAGGTTTGGAGCTATTTCATGCAAAGTTTTTTTTTTTTTTTCTTAGCTTCTTTAACTTTGCTTTTTAAATTTCATTGTCTTTTTCTTTGTAGCTTCACCTTGCTTTCTCACGAGATCAAGCACAAAAGGTATATGTAACCCATAAGCTTAATGAAAATGCTGATGAAATTTGGCGTGTTCTTGGTGAGAGCAATGGCCACATTTATGTATGCGGGTAAGTTATGTTTTACAGCTGTCTTCCATTGCTTTTCTACTGATTGCTGCAAAATGTATTTAATTCATTGATCTTATCCTTATTTCAGTGATGCCCGAAGCATGGCCAAGGATGTACATAACATTATTCTCAAGGTAGTTCAGGAGAAGGGTAACATGAGTGAGCAGGAAGCAATTGCATATGTGAAGAAAATGGAGGCCCAGAAACGTTACTCAACTGATGTCTGGAGTTGAGCGGTATTTTGTGAGGGTCTGTGCTGGTCACAGAACAGAATAATTCTTGCCAGAACTGCCAATTTGATGTCAATGAATGGGATCAATTTGTCAAGGTATCTCTCTTGTATGGCTTTAAGATTTTGTTCTTCAATATTATCTTTTGTTTATTTTTTTGTTTTTCTGTTGTTAAAAAAATCAGTGTACAAATCTTTTAATGTTAAAATTCTATGACATTTTATTTTTGAAATAGCTAAGTCACAGAGAGTGAGATATTTGAAGTTTCTTTTAACATATGTGTATTAGATAATTACCTCCAGAATATTTGCTCATGTTTAAATTTATTTGACATTCCACTTGAATGATGATTTTCTATGTAGGTAGAGAACTGTTATGCTTACCATGTTGGCTATTTTTTTAACTTATACTGTGTATGTGTGTATTGTGAAATTGAGTGTGTGCTTGACTATGAGTATGAAGTAGGCTACTTATAGCCTTAGGATGCTATTCTTCCATTGCAATGTGTCTTACTTTCAAATGTCAGGACAGCCTGACTTATTGTGATATTCTAAAAAAAAAAAAATTGAAAAAAAATTACAGATTTAATCAATTGTACATGTGATTCCCTCCACATAGACCACATGTCTGTAATTTTCAGTCTCATTTCATGGGCATGGGGGCTTTGAAAGTATTCATCTTGTAAATCAAACTGCTGCCAATCTGTCCTTCAGTACTTATGATCAAGTTTCTTAGAACAAATTTTTTAATCAAATTTTATCAATATCCGTTGTTTTAGAATTACCTTGTTTATACTGTGTGTTCCAACATCGTTACTCTATTGTTAATAGAATTTATGGGTGAAGCTCTAGGTAGCCTATTTACAGTTGGAAGAGTACTTCTTCACAAGGTACAAATGATGAAAAGGTGAATGTATATATAAAAATGGCAAATGATAGTTACTGGGATTTGTCTCAACCTTGGAAGAGGAGCAATCTCTATTTTTTTAAGCAAAATTGGACTACATTTTTTAATGGATTCATCATGTTATTTATGAAATAGAACTTGTAAATCTGCCAAGACTAGCTTTTTAATGCTTTCCCATCCTACTCTGAAACCGACTCGATCAGGGGCGTCAACGCTACCTTTGCGCACTCAGCCACCTCTTTTTTGTTTTTGTTCAAAAAGTGAACTGAGGAAAATGTTGACATGGCCATTCAAGTGTAAATAGACAACTTTTAAAAACAAGTAACTCTTTTATTTGTACAAATCAGTATTTGATAACTGAAATTTTACAGACTTAAATCATCACATTTTTATCTATGTACACAATTACTGTAACAGCACATCCTAGGTATGTACAGATCGGCCATAGGCGTAGACTATTTGGACACATAAATATTCTATAACAATTATTTCACAATCAATTTACAATGCTTATCTTGCTCCAGAATCTCCAGGAGAGCTTTAATTAACAATAAAATTACTGTGACTAGAATACAGGAAAAATATGGTAGGTTTACCAATGTTTCTACACAAAATAACCTGTTCTTCAACTGGTTATATAGCTTTTTTTTTTTTTTTCTGAAACATTGAATAAACCAAGCTAGTGACAATGATTATCGAATATTCCACAAAGATCCTGTCCTACAGCTCCTACAAGTGCACAACATGGTTTACTTTCGATATTTCATTTTCCTTTCAATTCACTAGTTTACAAATCACTTCAGAGTCATATCACTAGGTACAGTCTATTTAAGAATTCTAAAATACGACCACTGCACTCCATATGTGACACAAATTACAAAGCACAACATATGAAATCCAAGCAAACAAAAACTTTAAAATCTGACTAGATTTTAGACTTCTAAATTCCTGAATTCCTGATTTGATGGTTGTCTGTACAACTTGTTTAGTCCCAGAACTCGTACATAAACAATAATAAATATTAGTTATCATAGCCCATTGCTCTACAAAATTTTAACTGGCCTAAATTACATACAGTATATGAAGGATAATGCCTGGGGACTGCACAAAAACCTAATAGAGTGCACCTGCACCGCAAGTGCTTTCAGAGCTGAAAGGTTTACACACAATATTAACATAATAATGTATCAAACCAAAATTCTAAACACCATCACTTATCTGATATTTCTCAGGTGAAATCTCATGGAGAGAACAATGTACGTATTTCCTTTGCCCTGGTTCATTGGTGGGGTTGACAAAAAGCATAGTCATTGTATTGGGGAGTTCTTAAAAATGCAAGGCCAGACTGAAGCTGTGATGGCACAAAATGTGGTGGAGAATTCTTGTTGGGTTGAATGTGGCTGCGATTCTGAGGATAAGAGAAAGCACCAAGTTATGAATTTGCTAAAAAAAAAGCTATGTTTCATGTACACGAATGAATTCAATTGAAAATAGGAACCTTTTGCCATGGTTGTCCTTTAAAATTTAGGGTAGTAGCTCGTTTAGGACCTGTACCTTTGGATACTTCTGCAACAATAGAGCACATTGTTTCCAGTTAGCAACAAAATTTCAAACTCAAACTTAACTTAGTAAACCTTTTATTAGGCATTACCGTTTTGTTGGTAGGTGTCTGAATAGTGGCCGGCATGGCCTCTCTTGATGTGAGGAGTGCAGGGTGCTGGTTCACAGCTGCGATTCCAGCTCTGTGGAAATAAATTGAAAATAGACGTGAGACATACAAATGAGATAAACAAAAAATTTTAAAACAGAATCTCTTTTTTTTTTCCAGTTTGAAAACTTACTAAAGAGGGGAAAGGTAGATTAGGAGGGGGGCTGATTAACGAAGAAGGCATAGACTGTCCACTTTCCACCAGGGTGGTGGTTGCGTATGCCACAGTGCTACCAGACCCATCCGAAACACCACTGGCACTGTTGCTGCCACTACAACACTGCGATTCACAATCACAGCTGCAGGGGCCTCCACCCTCAATGTAATCCACTCGGCAACGTCCGCCACCGCTGCCACTGTGGGGTCGGCACCTGTCTGCATGTCCTGGGTACTGGCCCTGGAAGGTACTTAGCAACGAGTACTTGCTTCTCACTTCCGCATACTCGGAGGTGCTACCAGACCCTGAAGATCAGAGGAAATATTTTTTGTTAGCATGCAGAAATTTCTCAGGTAACAACCAACCAAAGAGGAGAGAAAAAAATTTACCTGCACATTCACTTCTTAAAGGTCTTGCTTCGGCATACTCGGGTCCACTGATAGAGCCTGTTCCACTCAAAGTGTTGTTGGCACCCCAAAGCATTCGAGTGCCAGGCCGAGGGGCGATGCATAGGGGAGCCCCTTCCACTTCCGCTTCTGCTTCCGCTACCTTAAGGCTGAGGACACCTCCATTGGATCGGGAATCTAAAAATGAGAAGAGCGTCGTGTGAAATCTTGAACAGGGACACAGAAACAAACAGTAAAATAAAAATTCTTTCAGAGGTTTGATCCTTACCATACATATGTAAATGTGGATATCCTCCTTTCTTGGCACGATGTTGGCGTCGGTGAAGGAACAAAATAGCCGAAAACAGCAGCACCATGACTGCAACCATACTTCCAAGGAGAGCCATAAACCATGTTTCAGTCACTAGATCATTGCTGTTATTTCCAGCAGATACTCCAGGGTCTTGTTGTGTTGGGGGGTGACTACTTGAAGAATGGTTATGATTTGTTTCAGAATTTGTGACATGCCTGAAAATAATTAAGACAGTGAGTTTCAAATGCATTTTAAGTCAGAAAATAGAGTATGATATTCAAACCCTTGTCACAAATTATCTTACCGATTCTGTCCAGCTGGAGACTGGAAGACGATAGGAGCACCAAAGGGTCCCCTACCAGCTGAAGTAACAGCTGCAACTACGACATGGTAAATCATTTGCTGCGACAGATTTGACAACAATAGCTGCTGAGAACCAGTAGTATCGGCTGCAAGAGTGACGTTGCTCAAAAGTTCTGGAGGATCACCTCCTTTCACCACCACCTAGAAAAAACAAACAGAGAGGTGAATCTTCTACATTAGAATAAAGCCGCAGTTAAAAATAGAAACTTTTCATTTTTTCTCTAAAACTAAAATAGATTGTGCATTCACTTAATATAATTTCAGCGTATTGTTTACCTCGTAGCTTTCAATAAGTCCATTATGGGAAGCAGGAGGGGGAGCAGTCCAGGTGATGGAAACGGTGCTGATGTTCAGGAATTTCGCCTCCAGCTGAGAAGGTGGAGCAGTTGGGGCTACAAAAAAAGCAGAAATAAATGTGTTTGCTCCGGAGAGAATAAATAAAGAATATGGGTAAATAAATAGAGAAGTTCACATACCATCAGCCAACGTTCGGACTTCTTGCATGTTTGAAGGTCTTCCTTCCTCCACACTATTAAACGGCACCAGGAAGAACTGGTATTTTGTGTAGCAGCTGAGACCAGTGACAATGAATCCCAGTGATGGAGGACCAGACTGCAGAACTGTCAAAGTATGGAGCGACTCCTCATTCACAGACCTCCAATAAATGCTCAGACCTGTCACTTGTTCTGGATCAAAAACCTATTGAAAATAAGAGGACAAAAAAATCACAGTGAAACTACATAGCACCATTTACAGCTTAGGGAATATGTTGCGGCAAAGATGACATACCTCCCACAGCAGTTTCACTGAGTTAGCAGACACAGGAAGGACTTTTGTAAGCCTGACAATAGGTCCATCTTCCACTGATGCATCCTCTTCTAGCTCCGATTCGATGCTGACTTCAGTTTCGTGGATGGGGAGAACGATCGGCACAGATAGGTCAGAGGGTAAAGAGAAACCATGCGAATTTTCAGCCCGAATCACAAACGAGTATGCCACACCGGGTGTCAAATCTTTTTGCATGTATGTGGAGGTGGGGACTTTCTGAGCTGCTACTTCCCATCCGTCTTTCTCTGGGCCAAACATCTCCACCTAGAAGGACAGGAGGAAAAATGAGTTAAAAATCCCGTTTCTTTAAAAGTGGCACAGTAGGAACCAACTGAATACGTTACCTGGTATCCAACGAGAGGGGAAGAGCCTGCCTTGTTGTTCCTTCGCCACGCCAGCGTGACACTGGTGTTGGTGCTGCTGACGATGTGGGGCCGGCTGGGAGGGCCTGGGGGGGATCCCTTCCGCTCACTTTTGTCAGGCGCTGCGTTTGATACAGTCAGCGAAGCAGATAGAGATGAATGTCCTCTTTTCGATGAAACAATGCATTTGTAAGTTCCACTGTCCGAAATTTCCACAGCTGAAAGAAAAAAGAACAGGTTGTTGAAAAGTCATTGGCAACATAAACAAGTGCAATGTGGATGGATTTTCGTCGCCAGCTCACCTTGGAGGTGCAACGAGCCATCCGAGTCCTGCCTGACTCTGGGCGGCTTTCCCGAGAGAGGCTTCTCGTCCTTGTACCAGGCGACGGTGGGCTGCCCCGAGGCCTGGCACGGCAGCACCACGCTGGCGTGCGGCGCCACGGTCTGGTTGGTGGGGCCCAGCTCGATGACGGGGGGCGGCACCTCCTCCAGGCCCAGCACCAGGAGGCGCGTGCGGGCCACCAGGGCGCCCGCCGCGTTCACCGCCGAGCACACCAAGACCATGCCGGTGTCCGCGCGACTCACGTTCTGCAACAAACCAACAGTCCGCGTCAGCGCTGCGCCGTCAACGCACCAGACAGTGTGTTGCCCTCGGTGGCCTCGGTGGTGGTGCCTACCTTGACGGTGAGCAGAGCCGATCCGTGCGCGGATTGGTTGACGGCCAGGCGGCCCGCGCTGGCGCCGGGCTCCAGAAGCGACCGGTTGCCCTTGAGGGCCCAGAAGACGGAGGGCGTCGGCGAGCCGAGCGCCCCGCAGTCCACCACGGCGTCGCTGCCCTCCTCCACCGTGAGCAGCCCGGGCGGCGTGGGGCCCAGCACGGGCATGGCTGCGGCAAAGAGGGCAGTGAGTAACTGGCGGCGTCCCGTGTGCCGGTGCACAGTGGGCCAGAAGACCGGTGGAGGCGGTCAAAATTCTAGACGCGTTTTGAGCTCCAGAGTCGCTAAATCGGACTCGAACGGAGCGTATGACCCCACCAATGGACTGCTCTCCGAACGAGGAGTCCATTGGTGGGGTCACACGTTCGATTCGCTGGACTTACCGATGACGGTGAGGGTGGCGGCGGCGGTGAGGGCGCCCGCCTTGTTGTCGGCCTCGCACACGTACTGGCCGGCGTCGCCGAGCTGCACGTTGGTGATCCTGAGCGCGCGGGTCTCGGTGACGTGCACGCGGCCCAGCGGCATGGCTAGAGCACTGGTGGCGGTGGGGCCCGCGCCGCCGGGGGGGCCCTCGCTGCTGCGGCGCCACAGCACGTCCGGGGGAGGGTCGCCCGTCACCGAGCAGGGGAACTCCACGTCCGAGCCGACGAGCGCCGTCGTGTCCTGGGGGCCCTTCTGCAGGCTGGGCGGCACTGGAACCGAAAAAACAAAGTTGCAGCCGCCGCCGAGATTCGAACCCGCGGCCGCCTCGCCACGACGACACTCACCTGCCACCTGCACCAGCACCTCCGGCGCCTCCCTGATCCCCGCCAGGTTCTGCGCGACACACTGGTAGCGCCCCGAGTCGCTGGACCGCGCGCCCTGGATGGCGAGGTTGGCGCCGTCCACCAGGCGCACCCTGAAAAACAACAACAACAAGTGTCAGCAGACGCGTCTGATTTAGTTTTAATCCAGGACGGAGGTTGTGGTGGGCTCACCTCTTGTCGGCCAGCGGGTCCACCTTGCGGCCGTCCTTCCTCCAGAACACTGTGGGCTCCGGCCGGCCCCGCGGCGGCCCGCACTGCAGCATGGCGGTGTCCCCCGCAGACACGAGCTGGGCGGCGGGCAGCACTCGGAAGTCGTGGCGCATGACTGCGGCAGACAGACAAACAAACATCACTCCCTGGTCGCACCACTGGAAACCTATTTTTCTGTTTTTTTTTCCGAACGACATTATGTTTCAGTTGAAGAATATTGCATGACGGAGGACCGACCACAAAGCGTACTGTTTTCCCGGGGGTGCCTTCCGAGCCAGAAGCACTCGGTATGAATAACGCGAAGGGGAAGCAACGCCGACCGCCGCGGAGTAGGTGCGTCGATAACCAGTGTACCCGCGGTATCGCCCGTCAGTTTATATGTATGTATTAAAATAAAAACAAAGACACGGAAAAGAGGGGCGGGAGGAATAAAAACACAAGAGGGGCAAAGCGAAAGGGAATGTCAAACGAGACCGCGGCGGAAGGGAAGGTGCACTGCATAAATCAAGAGACATGGCGAGACATAAATCGAGCGGCACCCTTCACGTGGACGCGGCGCGGCACGACGTGCCCCCGGCTTTTATCTCGCCGGCCAAATCCACTGCGGCGAAGCAGCTTCACACAACTTCCCCGGAACTGGACGCGTATTTTATTTATTTTTTTCCCTCCCTCCCTCACTTTTTCCCTCACTCGGAAAGCGCGCCGCCGCCGCCGCCAGAGTTTCACCGTTCCCGTTGTTTCCCCGAAACGGACGCAACAGAGACCTCTTTATTCAGCAGGAGAGCCGGAGAGAAATTTCCCGGAGACCAAGAGGTGAAAATTTCAGAAATTTTCCTGCGAGCCATCACGAAAAAACTAAAACGTTTTTCAACTCTTTTAAATTTTTTTTTTGTGTTTCCCATTGACGGCGATCACCATTTGCAGCAGAGCTCTGCCCTGCCCGTAAATAAATAACGAACACTTTCCCGCTTTCGCGCTAATGGCCGAGTCCCTTTTCCACTTTTTTTCCAGATTCCTTTTTTTTTCTTCTCTCGGGTGCCGCCGCAGGTAGTATTCGATCCCGGGTCCAAATAAAACGGCCACGTCTTTTTTTTTGTGAAAGTCGCGCACAATCTGGGACCCCTAATTTGAAGGGGGATAAATTTCTCGAGTAAATTTCAGCAGCGCAGCGGCCCTTCAGGAGCGAGGAGAGTGAGGAGAGAGCGAAGAGAGAGGGGGAGAGAGAGAGAGAGAGAGAGAGAGAGAGAGAGAGAGAGAGAGAGAGAGAGAGAGAGAGAGAGAGAGAGAGAGAGAGAGAGAGAGAGAGAGAGAGAGAGAGAGAGAGAGGAAAGAGACAGAGAGCGCCCCTGCGGGGCAGGCGTAGGCTTCCCGCACGACTGTCTGCCTCGCCGTGCGGCCTACCCTGGACCTCGCAGGCGCTCCCCGCGGCGCGCTGCGCGCTGCGCTCTGCGGCCGCCACGGCCCTAGGGAGCCTGCCCCGCGATATCGAAGAGTCGCTCCGTCTCTGTCGCACCCATTGGGCTCTGGGTGTGAGAGAGACAGAGCTTCGTGACGAGTGCAGGTTGGTACTCACATGCGACCTCCAGGTTGGCGTCCTTGGACACGGCGGTGCCCGCGCCGTTGGTGGCGACGCAGCGGTAGACGCCGGCGTCGGCGGGCTCGACGCGCAGGAAGAAGAGGTTGCCGCCGGGCAGCAGCACGCGGTGCGCGCCCAGGCCGGACAGGCGGTCGCCGTCCTTGGTCCACGTCACGTTGGGCGCGGGCCGGCCGTCAGCCTTGCAGCTCAGCGTCACCGGCTCGTGGCGCGGCACCGCCGCCGGCACGGGGTGCTCCGTGATGCGCGGCGCGCGGCCCTCCGCCGCACCTGCACCAACAAACAAACACGTTAGTCACTTCCAATGCAGGCACCACAAAGCCTGGGGGGAACATCATCAGGCTCGGACTGGCCCCCAAAAGGCCCCGGCAGATAAGACCGCAAAAGGCCCCCGATCATCATTGACCTTCATGACCAACTTTGTGAGGCTGCCGCTCCCACACAAGTTGCGGTCAATAGCCTTCCCGTACAGGACATGAAAGACTAGGGTCTTAAGAATTCTAGGGCGTCGAGGGAGGCCTTTTACGGCAACTAGATTGGACACAGTAGACACCCAAAGTCAGCAAAATCAGCAAATTTCCGATATTCGACTACTTTTTGACCAACTTTGGTCCCTAAATCGTTGCGGTCAAAGGCAAAATCGTTGTGGTCAACGTCTTCCCTATACAGGGCATGAAAGAGTAGGGTCTTGAGAATACTAGGACGTTGAGGGAGGCCTTTTACGGCAACTAGATTGGACACAGTGGCCGCCCAAAGTCAGCAAAATCAGCAAATTTCCGATATTCGACTACTTTTTGACCAACTTTGGTCCCTAAATCGTTGCGGTCAAAGGCAAAATCGTTGTGGTCAACGTCTTCCCTGTACAGGGCATGAAAGAGTAGGGTCTTAAGAATACTAGGACGTCGAGGGAGGCCGTTGGCCGCTACTAGATCGAAGCAGTGGCCGCTCAAATTCAGCGAAAACGGCTACTTTCGGAGATTCAATCACTTTTTGACCACACTGAGAAAACCTTACAAACTATTTTGGGCCTTACAAAGAGAAGTAGTTTGTATAACAAAGTATTTTGAGCATACATAAGCTTACAAAGTAAATACTTCGTAATTTACGAACTATTTCTTCGTATAACAAAGTATTTTAGTTTGTTATATGTATGCTCATAATACTTCGTAAGGTTTTAAGAGTGCAACCTCGTGACGTTACTGGTCACAAATCCAAAGGCCCCGGCATATTTTTCTGCCTGTCTGCCCTGGCCAGTCCGAGCCTGAACATCGCATTCACATCCACAACCGCGGACGGAGCGCACTTCGCGACGGTAACGCCCCGTGAGTGCGAGAGAGACAGCGCGACAGTGTTTCGGAGTCAGGCAGGAGGACTTTTCGGCCGCCAAGCCAGAATACCATTTGAAATGAGGACCGAGACGATCGCACCGCGTCGACGTGCTCGCGCTGCAAACGTCCAAAGTCTTTTTCTTTTTTTTTTTCGCGAGTGTGCTGCGCCGCGCCGTGGGCTTCGCCCGGCTTCCGAATCGGGACTGGACCAGTCTGTCAGCGACCCGGCACCGGCGGGATGATTCCGAGAGTCTGTCTCTGTCGCACCCACGGGACGCCCCGTGAAGCCACGTGAGTGCGAGAGAGACAGAGCGATCGGTCTGCAGCGTAGCAAACGCGGCACCGGCACGGCAGGGCACGCCAGGGCACGCCGCCACACCAGCAGGGAGCCTCTGATTGTTTTCGCGTTATACGTCGACGCGGCTGCAATGAGCCGAGAGGGCCAATTATCAATACGCCAGGCAAGCCGAGCGGCAAGGCAAGCCGACCCGTGCCAACGCCAGCCGCCAACCGGTCCGAAGGCCTTCGGCTTGTATGGCACCGCCGCCGAGAGGCTCTGATACTTGGCCTGGCACGATTCGTCGTCGCGTCCGTCCGGCGCCGTCTTTGGCCCGACAGTGTCGCCGCGGGGCGTGCCGCGAAAAAACGCGGCGCACAGTGGGCCAGAAGACCGGTGCAGGCGGCCGAAACCCCGGACGCGTTTTGAGCTCCAGAGTCGCTAAATGGGACTCGAACCGAGCGTGTGACCCCACCAATGGACTGCTCTCCGAACGGGGAATCCATTGGTGGGGTCACACGTTCGGTCCGAGTCCTGTTTAGCGACTCTGGAGCCCAAACCGCGTCCAGGATTTTTACTGTCCATGGGATGAGGGTCGATCCGACCCCGGTTCTTTTACAGTGGCGTTGTGGCCGCGGACCTATACACCGGGATGCAATAACCCGCGGCACGCCGAGGCTGCCTGCTATGCAGTTCGGCCCCGAACGCGTCGCTCTGTCTCCCTCGCACTCGCAAGCTGCCGCGAGGGCGTGCGAGAGAGAAAGAAAAGCTGGTGCACTCTGGCGCCCTGGCCGTTGTTGTCGCTGTTTCGCGCTTGCACTGTGCTTGCCTGTAAAATGCATTGCCCGCGTTTCCGAACCCGAATGGCCTCAGTTTGTCTCTCTCGCTCTTTCGCCCTCGCGGCCGGGGAATGAGAGTCAGATTGCTGCTGCCTCGCTCGCTCTCGCCAAGACGGCCCGCCTCGGATTGAGAGTGAGGGAGAGAGAGACGGAGCTAGGGGATGGCAAAGCAAACCGCCCCCGCTGCCAGGCCCACTATATCTTTTTAATGGGCTGTGAATCTAAACGGGGGTACTCGGGTACCCGCCCTGCACTGGCGGACCCGCCCCCTCTGGAGAGGCCAGGACTCCAGGACCTCCATGTTTCTGGGACTCCAGGTACCGACGGGCAAAAGTGCTTCCGACCGGGCCGCCGCACAGTGGGCCAGAAGACCGGTGGAGGCGGTCAAAACTCTAGACGCGTTTTGAGCTCCAGAGTCGCTAAGTGGGACTCGAATCGAACGTGTGACCCGACCTATGGATTCCTCGTTCGGAGAGCAATCCATTGGTGGGGTCACACGTTCGGTTCGACGCCCATTTAGCGACGCTGGAGCTCAAAACGCGTCTAGAGTTTTGGCCGCCTCCACCGGTCTTCTGGCCCACTGCGCTCAGCCGCACGGCGCGAGTGCCAGCCACTTGTCCAACACAATGCGCGCAGTGTGGGGACTGTACAGGCACTGTGGGGTTTTGGGTTCGGATCGCCTCGCGCTGTCATACCGCGGACGCGCGCCTTCCGTTCGTCAGTTTCGTTCACTCATCCGAGCGAGCTGCTCATTCATTCATCACTCTGTCGACGCGCGCGCGTTTTGGGCGCGCGGCACGCACGCAGCCTGCTCGAAAAAAACTTCACACAAGCGATCCCCTGAAAAAACCGCTGTCACCGCCTTGTCTGGCGAGCAGTATTTTTAAAGGCGCGGCGGCGGGGCGGCCCGCGGTCGAAATGACTAATGGCGCGAAATGGTCATTACTACACGGATTCCAAGAACACACACAGCCACACGCACACAGACGTGCGCGCGCGGCACTAGAGCACCATCGGTGCTTCCCCGAGGACTCGCTGCGGCCGTGGCCAAACCCCGGCCGATGTCCCTGAAATGTTTACGATGTCGCAGGGCGTCGCTAGACGGCAAGGCGGTGGCTCCAGGCCGGGGCGACAGCATGGCGCACAGTGGCCCAGAAGACCGGTGGAGGCGGCCAAAACCTCGGACGCGTTTTGAACTCCAGAGTCGCTAAATCGGACTCGAACCGAGCGTGTGACCCCACCAATGGACTCCTCGTTCAAAGAGCAATCCATTGGTGGGGTCACACGTTCGGTTCGAATCCCATTTAGCGACTCTGGAGCTCAAAACGCGTCTTGAGTTTTGTCCGCCTCCGCCGGTCTTCTAGCCCACTGTGCGGCGCGGCGGCCTGGCAGGCGGCGCCCAGCAAAAACGGCGCCAACACGCGGCCCGGGGGTGGCTCGGCGTGTCATCTGCATCCCTCTGCTTGACTTTGTCAGTTTAGTCGCTCCGTCTCCCTCTCTCTCGCTCTCGCACCCCAGCGGCGCGCCGTGCGAGTGCGACAGAGACGGATACACGAGCGCTCTCGGAATCAGCCAGCTGCAAAGCGGGCCGTCGCCTCGGACCCTTTAGGCCCTGTAGGCCCCACGGCCCCGCGCGCCAAATCAGCGCCCGGCCGAAACAAGACAATTTCCGACGGAGGGGGAAGGGGGGGGGCGACAAGGAATCGCAGCCCCCTTTCTGATCCCCCGATCGGGGCACAAAGGGATCCGGGAGCCACTCGAGGAGCGAGCGCACCGATTTCGTCTCTCTCGCACCCCAGCGGGGCAGCCCAAAGACTGCGAGAGAGACGGAAGCCTGCCAAGACAATCGCCGTCCGCCTGACGTGACGTACTCACTCATACCGATGAGTCCGCTCCACCGCACACCCGTCCGCGCAGATAAAAATCAAACTCCCCCCTCCCCCTCCGCACCACTGCTAGGCTCACGATGCGCGTCCGATATCTGCCCGGAAACACCACCGTAAGAAGCAGTGGCACCCCCTCCCCCTCCCCTCCCCTCCCCCCGGACAAAGACAACAACGTCGTTCGCCGGGGTGGGAGCTTTGGCGAGAGCAACGCCTGATTCCCCCGGATTTGAATGGCGTAACAACACGAACAGAGAGGGGATGGGTGGCAACGCGCGCGCGCACACACTCACGCACACACACGCACACACACACACGCACACTCACGCGCGCACACACACACACACACACACGCACGCGCGCACACACACACACACACACACAACCAACGCTTACACCTGGGACGGAAAGCTGGGCGTGCCGTAAAAACGCCAGACTTACACACTCAGCCCCTTGACTGCTTGCGCCCCCTTCCCCTCCCCCCTCCCCCAAATAATAATCAAATGAATAGAAACGACGACCGAGGAGCGATTCCACGCGATGCGTGTGCCAAGGGCAGCAAAAGGCGGGCAGGGTCGTCCGTTCCCGAAGCGGAGCGGCACAGGGGCACGAAAAAAAAAGTTACGGCAGCGGATTTGCGCAGACTGACGCGTCGCAGAGTGACGACTTGACTTTTGAAACGGCTTGGATCACCGCAGAGTCCAGTCGACTCCGGCAGTCTGCAGTACATTAGACTCCAGTCGACTCCAGTGGTCCTCGGGGCTCCCTCCAGTGTAGGCACAGGCCTTTTCCTTCCGGTAACGACCCGGCCGATCCGAATATCCGCATCCGGCGCCAAGACCGGCCAAAGACGCCCGCCCGCCAAACTCCATTCCCTTTTGTCCTGCGCCCCCTATTCATCCATAGCGCCATGGAGCCGCCGCCCCCTTTTTTTTCGCGCCCTTTTGTCACCCTGGTGTACAGTCGCGCGAAACGCGCCACGCACCGCCTTCTCGATGTGGGCCATCGATCCCAGCGCAGGGCGCACTGGGTCATCAAGGGCCGACCGATTTTTCATCCCGATCCGCGCAGCAGGCTGGGTTCCGTCACAGAGAAACCCCGCCGCGCCAAAAAAAAAAAATAACAAAAATAAAACAGAGGAAGAGGAGAAAAAGTGTGCAGCAGTTTTCGCGCCAAAAGTCTTGTTTTCCCGCCAAGTTGGTGCGTGGGACCCGGACGCCATAGAGGGCGGTGCCCGTGCAAGGAGGAAAGCAGCGCAGCGGCAAAGGCGGTGCAATGCGACACTTTGTTGACACCGCATCGTTATTGCGACAGTTTCGACGTGTGCTTTGTCTGATTTCGCTCACACTACTCTCACTCATACACACACACACACACACACACACATACACGGAGGGCGAGGCGTCTCAGTGGCAACGCAAGTAGCAGGGTAAGTGCGAGCAGAAAGATGATATCTTGTTGTACGCGTTTCCGCCACTGTATACCGCGTAAACAACTCGCGCACTATATCACCTGGTGTGTCCATGGCCGGGCAGACAACGATCTTTCGGGAGGCGGGTCACGGCACGGCACGGCACGGCACGGCGCGGCACGGCACGGCACGGCGCGGCTGCAGCGGCCTTGCACAAACTTCTCACCTTCCAACAACCCCGCGAGGGAATCTGTCTGGACGCCCTTATCAAAACGGAAAACCGCGAGGAAGGGAACTCGAGCAGGCGGACTTGGAGTTCCAGCGAGGCGAGCCTGCCGTGTGCAGCCAGCGCGACCTGGGCACAGTGGGCCAGAAGACCGGTGGAGGCGGCCAAAACTCCAGACGCGTTTTGAGCTCCAGAGTCGCTGAACAGGACTCGTACCGACCGTGTGACCCCGCCAATGGATTCCTCGTTCGGAGAGCAATCCATTGGTGGGGTCACACGTTCGGTTCGAGTCCTGTTTAGCGACTCTGGAGCTCAAAACGCGTCTAGAGTTTTGGCCGCCTCCACCGCGCTGCTAGCGGCAAGGTAACGCGAGGTTTACTTCGTGCCGAAAAGCAACCTGTCTCTCTCGCACGCGTGCGGCGTGCCGTGGGAGTGCGAGAGAGACAGAGAGCGGCGGCAGGTCATCGTCCGACACACGGCACTCGCGTACCTGGTCGACACAGTTGCCGCTTTTTTCAGACGGAGTTTCGGAAAACTTCGCCGTCGGAGACTGACACCACCACTCGCAATCGAGTTGCTTTTATTGTAGTTTTCGGAACGAGGGAAAGAAAGGAGCGAGTTTTATATTTCTCTATCGATAACACGAGGCGACGTATAAACCTCGGAGGGGAAACAGAGTCGGTGAATGGAATGGGTCCGTCTCATCGACACCCCTGATGCCTGCGTGCCTCACAGAGATACCGGCACGAAAAAAAGACGAGTGTGAGCGAGACAGAGACAGGTAGAGGCACCGGGGCCGCCGTCCGCACCTTGAGATTACGCTCACATCCGAAGACTTTATTATCATTGGTCCACTGATAAGGCCGCCAAACAACCTCGGATGGGGAAGCCGTGCTTCGCACTCTTAAGTCCTTAAAAAACTGTTTCGAACCTAAGAAGGAAAACTGTCCCCGTTTACAAAGTATTTTAAGCATAAGCTTACGACAGTACGGAGTGTCTTTGTATCTCATAAAAATTATCTCCCAATCCGTTTTTCAACGAGTTTTGCCTCAGCTTTTTAATTTTTTTTCAAAATCGTTTTTTAAGCTGATCTTTCTTTTTGGCAAAGTCCCTCCGGGCCAACAACGGCAACGGGTCAGTATTATTCTCCAAGTGGGCGGGTCCGAGGAGGGAAGGGGGGGAGGGGGGAGGGGAGGGAGGTCCCAGAGGGTGCTCCACGGGGTTCGCATTATGAATGGACCGTGCTAGCGATCCGGCTACTATAGGCACTCGGGTCCAGGCGGCAGAATCCGGCAAGGGGGGGGGAGGGGGGAGGGGGCGGAGGAGGAAGGTCGTCCTTTACGTCCCATGCGGAGTAGCAGCTGCACACGCTCCTGATACCTGTGTGACACTTCCCTCGCTCAATAGACAGCGGCGGCCCACGCTACACGCAAAAAAAAAAAATAAAAAAAAAATTGTGAGTTTTTTTTTTAAAATTTTTGCTGGCTTTGGCTCTGATCCGTCGAAAGGCGCTAATGAGCGCGTGAACCGCGAAGCGACGAGCAAGTAGCGGCGGATGGACATCAGAGAGCCCACCGCACCGTGCTTGTGTCCGTCCGCACGCCTCTTTTTTCGTATCTCTCTCTCTCTCTCTCTCTCTCTCTCTCTCTCTCACGCGAAAGCTTTCCCCGCTCGCACTTGGCGCGCATAAACAGGGCGCTAATGCCGGTTTTGTCCGATGCCTTTCACTCGCCGGTCGGCGCCTTTTGTGAAAGGACCACTACGTGCCGCTGTACCACCTTGGCAAAAAAAATAAAAATTAAAAGAGTGTTGTACCAAAAAATTAAAAAGCGGCTTCCGGGATGGCGAGAGCAAAGTCCGGGATTTGGCGGTGTGGTGGTTGCGGCCGTGCTGGACGCGTCATTGGCTGCAGGCAGGCGGGCAGGGCGGGCAGGGGTTGGACGGGGTTCAAATAGGCCCATTGTCACAGCGAAGCGCCGCGAAGCCCACCGGGATGCCTTTGTGTACACGCGGGGCCCACCACTACACTGTCAACCCCGCCACTGCCAAATCCGACTGCCACGAAGAGTCACCGCACAGTGGGCCAGAAGACCGGCGCAGGCGGCCGAAGCTCTAGACGCGTTTTGAGCTCCAGAGTCGCTAACCAGGGCTCGAACCGAACGTGTGACCCCACCAATGGCCTGCTCTCCGCACGAGGAATCCATTGGTGGAGTCACACGTTCGGTTCGTGCGAGAGAGACTGACGCAACGGTCCGTTGTTGTGATTCGGGGTGGCCACGCCACCCGTTTACATAAAGGCGGCTCTAAGCGAGCGGTTTAGCGGTGTGGCGGCGCGAAGCCATTCCCACATGTAGCGTCACGGATTAGCGGCCGAATTCTATGAGTTTCGCTGCACACACACAGGGAAATCGACCAAAACTATCGGTTTTATAGTTCTTTTCACTAAATCTTAGTGAAAAATTCCGTGAAAAAAATCCACTTTCTTTTTTACAGTGCCGGAAAGATGCACGAGCTGAGTTGTCCCCCGGGCTCGCGCTGCGCATTCCTTTCAAGAAAAGTTGGCGAGAAAACTTGCTTCCCGGCAACAAGTGGCTCCGTCTCGCGTTCCCTCCCCGGCCTTTGCCGGCGCCCCTGGCTCCGGGCTAACAAGGTACCAGTGTACACATCAGCCGTGGGACCCCCTGGCTAACGCTACAAGTTTTCCACATTTTTTTTTTAAATCTCAGAGGTTCGAATCCCATGAAAGTTCTTTTTCGTGGAGTTCTTTCCTGGCCGTGGCCCGGGCCGCGCCGTGAGTGCGAGCGAGACAGACAGACGTCGCCGCTCCGCATCGGCCTGCGGGTGAGACAGAGACAGACAGCTGTTTGCGCGTTCGCCCACAAAGTGACGCGCGGCCCTCAGCGCTCATTACACAATCTCGGAAAGGCAAATACCGTGCCGGCCTCTGCAAATAGCCGAGGACCCATCCCCCTTTCCACCGCCTTCCTCGCAGGTGTAACTCCGAACGCCCCGGGGCCGCCTCGCCGCCCCCTCGCAAACAGAAGAACGCACACAGCCACCTGGCCGACGCTGGGCGCACCGGTGCAGTGTGCACGTCACATGTTCATTGCCGGAGACTCCCAGAAACAAAAGACAACCAAAAGACGCCACAGAGCAAACTCACAGCACACCGCACAGTGGACCGGTGGAGGTGGCCGGAGACTCCAGCCAGAGCGAAATCGCACGCTCCTTCCCAGAAGGCGAAAATTTCATCCCCCGTGATGTGTGTCTGTCGCATCCTCACGCTCGGCGGCGCGCTCTCGTAAACACGCCATTGTCCCTGGAGTGGCCATACTCGTCGCTCCGTCCCTCTCGCACCTCCGGGGCGCCCCGCGAGTGCGAGAGAGAGAGAGACAGCCTGTTGCCGGATTGATGGCCGAGATGGGCATCGCGTTGACGTGCCGACGGCGCGCCGACGGCCTCCTTGTGCTGCCGCGCGGTGCTGCTGCAGATCCCCTTTGAGATTGCTGCCCCGAGTCGCCCTAACTGGATTTCGCACCGCGCCGCCGGCGGGCCGACCCGTCTCGCCGATCGGGGGAAATTAAAGGAAAATAGAGCACAATGCACGTCGAAACAGAAACAAAAATTTTAAATAGAACCGAACGGCGCGGTGCGCAGTGGGCCAGAAGACCGGCGGCCAAAATTCTAGGCGCGTTTTGACCTCCAGACTCGCTAAATGGGACTCGAACCGACCGTGTGACCCCACCAATGGATCGCTCTCCGAACGAGCAATCCATTGGTGGGGTCACACGTTCGGTTCGAGTCCTGTTTAGAGACTCTGGAGCTCAAAACGCGTCTGGAATTTTGGCCGACTGCACCGGTCTTCTGGCCCACTGTGCGGCGTCGCCTGGAGGGAGGGACACTTTCCAGTGTAGGACGCGGTATTGCACCAAACGCGGCACCGACTCGCTGTGTTGCTCCACTACCCTCGTCCGCCGCTGCCACGCCCCGCCCCGCCCCGCCCCGCCCCGCCCCGCCCCGCCCCGCCCCGCCCACGGTTCCAGGAATGCCGCCCTACCTGGAGAGCCACGCCGCGCCACGCGCCCTCCAGCTTCCAGTGCACCGTCATGAAGTCCGCGACGAAACTGGAACTGCAGGGGGCCGCCACTGGCAGTGCTCTCTGTCTCGCCGTCGACTGGGTGCGGAGTCAAATTCGCATAGAGCACGACGCTGGCAGCCCCCGCGAGGGAGAAAGAGACAGAGAGACCCCCATACTCCAGCAGCACAGTGCCAGAACGGAGGCAGCTAGCTAGCCCCGCGCTTTTCCGAGAGAACAACTCCTCACCTTGCCTCGTCTCGAACCTCGCTGTGTTCGCCCTCCGCCAAACGTCTCACTTCAAGTGGGCTTCCGTTCGAACAAGACCTCGCGCGACCGCCCCCCCCCCCCCCCCCCCCCCGCCTTCCTGCTTGACTGCCCCGCCACAAAAGCTCGCCTCTCCACATACCTTAAATCTCGAGGCCATTATCGGTAAGTAGCTGAGCCGGCAAGCCAAGCCGAGGCAAGGCAAGCCAAAGGCGAGCCCCGTGACGCAGTGGCGGCACACTGTGCGACGGCACGGCGGCACCCAGGAGGTGCAGCAACAGGCACCCTCAAAAAAATTTAATTTGAAAAAAAAATGACGCAGTCTGGGGTGGTTTGCCATACAAAAAAAAAAGCCTTTGACGAAATCAACAAGTAAGCAACATGCAAGCAAAAAAAATATTATAAAAACACCGAAAAACAACTCTGAGTGAAATTAAATTTTTCAAGTTGTTAGGCCTGTCCTGATTTAAGGCGCTGCTTTCCCCCGGCCGTGCCTTAGCCTTCCATTCAGACCAAGCATCCATCTATCCATCTCGCTGATTGGGCAGGGCGAGGCCCGCCGCGCGTCAGCGTGGTGCGTTGTGTCGGGGTGTCGCCGCGAGGAGTTGGACCCGAAACGAATTTCTCACCTCGAGAAGCCGAGCCTGAGGGATTGTGCCCGGCCGAGCAGACAACGAAATGCGAGTCCCCGGATCGCCAAATCCGCAGTAGGAGAAGAAGGAAGTCAGTGACAATGAAGTGGAGGGGAAAAAAAGTGAGGCTTCTCATATTATGTTGGGTTTATTTTTATCGAGACGGTTAATTAGAAGCAAGCGTCACGGTACAAGGTGTGGCTCGTTGGCCGTGTCGGCCGGGCGGGGCGGGGCGGGGCAGGACCTCTCTTTGGATTATCCCCAATGTTTAGTGTCGGCGGACACGGCGGCTGAATGGATCGAGGAGTTGTGTGCTCCTCACTGAAAGGACTCCCAGCACACGACGCGCACCTGGGCGGGGCGAGGCGGGGCCGTCCTCCAAGGGCCCCTGCTTCACGGTGACGTGGGTGCAGGGGACGGACACAAGCAGCAGCGGACTGATTCCATGAGTCGTTTTCGTCGCTCTGTCTCTCTCGCACTCATAAGAACGCCCCATGAGTGCGCGAGAGAGACAGAGCAAGGACTCTCTGAATCAGCCCCGTCCACGCGCATCACACTGATAAGAATTTTTTCGTGACGGCAACCGACTCGGTTTCGATCCATCGGGAGGGCTCATAACTCAAAAACGCCGAAAACCACGGGAACGAAAACGGTGATAGAATTTCCAGTGGGTCACCGCCGTAGTTTCCGGCGGCCTCGACATATTTAACACGATTAGCTGCCCGGAGCCAACGATGCCGACGCCGCCGCCCTGGAGGAGGCCCTGGAGAAGCCCTGGAAAAGGCCCTGGAGGCCCTGGAGGAGGCGCGGTAATGGTTCATGACAGTAAGTGGCCTTTTCTCAGCGCGCTGGAGAGGCTAGTGAGCGTGGCCGCGACGGCCGAGTCGTCGCTCTGTCTCTCTCGCACTCATGTGCCGTTCTTACGAGTGCGAGAGAGACAGAGCGACGACTCTCGGAATCAGTCCTGCAGGCCAGCCCGTATCCACCGCGACGGCAATCAAAGTTTTTCCCGGCAGCTTTCCCTCTGCCGCCCTGAAACTTCCATCCATCCCTCCCAAAGCGTCCTCCGTGTACAATGATCCCGGATGTGCCGTGGACGCGACGCAAATGATTCAGACGGGGAAGGGGGGTGGGGGGGGGACGGCTGGCCGACTTGAAACTGATACTGATTAGGCCTTTGTCCCAGGGAAACTCGTCCCGATCCGCCCAGCCAGGCCCGAGGCCAGGCCGCCCCCACCTTGGCCCCCACGCCCGCAGCACCGTCTCGCCAAAGTTACCCGGCACGGACTATGTATACTTCCCCGCTATGAGAAATCCTCGGCGTCCCGGCGCAAACACGTAGACTGTAGTTCGATACCCCGCGCCGGCCCACGATTTTTCACCCCAGACGCGCGGCCCCCGCGGGCTCTGTCTGTCTCTCTCCCACCGCAGGGACGCCCCGCGAGAGCGAGAGAGAAAGGGACAGCTCTGCGGCGGCGGCGCGCTCCAGCCGCTCCAGCCACTCCAGCCGTCCGCGGGGGCCGCAGGGCCGACAGGTACGTTATACGATACCTGGAGAGTCCGGCACGCTGGAGGGGGGCCGCACTGCGGAACTGGAGAACTGGAGCCCGCTTGGAGAAGGACAGCTGGCCGGCCTGGCCGAAAAAAGCGGGAAAAATCCTACCCCCTACAGTGGCGCCGCTGCCTGCGAAAACGCATACAAATCTGCCTCCGCGCGCCTTGGCCTGCCTCTGGCCCTTCTTCCAGTGCAGCAGCGCGCACTCTGGATTATTCATCAGTGCACACGACAATGAGAACGAGGCGCCGGGCTGGCGGGGCTGGCAGGCAGCTGCCGTTGTTGTTGTTGCTATTATTACTTTTGGAAGAAACTCGAGAAGGCGCGCTGGCTGGGTGGCTGGCTGCCTGACTACCCCTTGCATGCAAGGTAAACACAACCCTGTGGCCGCGCAGCCCCCAGCCGCCAGGCCGCCAGGTTCGGCGAGGTTCGGCGAGGAGGACTTCTTTTCAACGTGGAGGTCGGGCAGCACCCCGAACCCAACCACCTTCCCAGATGGAAATTCATCCTACGATTCGGGGTGAAAAACGACTTTGAGTCGTTTTTGGACTGCATCTGCGAATCGAAAATGAGTGAGAAACACACATCACACATGCACACACACACAAGCCTGGGAAAAGGGCAGAGTTTCGACGTTCCGGTAAATTCGTCCGCTTCCACCGAAAAAAAAGGAAAGGGGGCGGCGGCGGGAGGCGAACCAATGGACCATAGGAAGGCAAGGCATGTGTGCAGCAATTAGCCCCCGTGCTGTTTCAGCTGTGCGGTGTTTACGTCTTTGTCTCGCACGCGGCGCGCGTGCCGCCGCCACGACACTGTATTTGTTTGCCTTGTTTACCTCAACATAGCGCGCCCACGTGTGTGTGCGTGTGCGAGTGTGAGGTGCACGGGCTCATGACTGCGTGAGAGTGGTGCGGGTGAGTGGTGGTGGACAGGTCAAGGGAGCAGCGGGAATATTCCAGCGGAAATGAATTCAAATAGGACACACATTTGCACAACGTGCGTAAGAGAGACGAAAAACTTTTTGAAGGGACTTGTTGAAATTTAAGATTTTGTATGTGTGCCGCATGTGGTGGCGACCACACGGGAGGGCATCCCCGACGCACGAACACACACGCGCGCGCGCGCACACACACACACCCACACCCACACACACACCCACACACGCGCACCACACACACACACACACCACACACACACACAACACACACACACACACAGAGTGAGCGGGGCGGCGGCATCTCGCGTACTAGAAGATAATCCAGTCCAGGCCGCGTTCAGCTTCATCTGTTCCAGATGGTGTGGTGGAGCGTCGCTGCCTCCGACTGCCCGCTGCTGTGTGTGTGTGTGTGTGTTCGAAAGGTCCACACGTTCGAGTACTCCACGCGGTCCATATACCCCTTCTCATGACGGCACGCTGAAAGCCCCCGAAATGACAGCATAAACAGTACGACTGGCCTGGCTGGGCTGAGCGGTCTGCCCCCCCCCCCCCCCCCCCCCCCTCCGTCTTGGCTGCCAGCGGCCCGCTGCCGACGGATTTATAGAGCGGGTTATTCCAAGTTTTTGAGGTGGACAGGCGTTTGTGGCAACGGCGCGATTACGTATCATTACACACTGGGAGAAGGTGGGCCCCGTCGGGGGGCGCCGTGGGGCACGCAGGGGCGGCCGGGGCGGCAGCTGGCCAGGTGTGATAGTTACCCGGACGGCCCGTCAACAGTGTACCGGACGGCTGGCCGTCCTAACCAGGGCACGGGCATTACATGACTTATAGTGTGCATCCACGGACAAGCAGACAGGCAGGCAGACAGACGCGGTGGTGCACGGCGCCGTCGTGTTGACAAGGCTTCGGCACTCAACCGCCTCACGGATATTGCCCGCGTTGGACCCGAGGCGCGCGATGCGCGAGCAACTCCAGAGGCGGGGGCGGCGACCAAACGGGGCAACCCTACCGAAGGGGGCGAGGGGCAACCCTAAAAGGGGGTAACCCTACAGGGGCCACGCCATAGGGCTTAACTGCGGTGCGCTACACGTAGTCGGTCTGGGTTATATTCCGGCCGCAAGTAGTAAGCCCTTTTACCCCCAACACCGGTCTGTCTGTCTGTCTGTCTGTCTGTCTGTCTGTCTGTCTGTCTGTCTGTCTGTCTGTCAGCTCGTCTGTGTGTCGGGTCCCCTTGACCTCACGCAGCAGCGCGCCCAGACAGACGCCGCCGTGCCTCGTCTCACCCGTTGCCCCCTCCCCCTCCCCTCCCCTGTCCCCTCCGCGAGGCTATTCCTGTCAACAGAGGGCTCTTCTCGCCACAGCGCCGCAGCCCTTACCACAGCGAGTGTTTTTCCAAAATAGTCGATACACGCGAGCGGACTAAAGACACGGCGACACGCCCCGGCGGCAACCCTGTGGCTCTGTCTCTCTCGCACCCGCGCGACGCAGGCGCGACGCCCCCGCGAGTGCGAGAGAGAAAGGGATAATCAGTGAGCTGCTGGAAACGAGACGGTCCCGCGAGGCCAGTCCGCCTGATAGGCTGAGCGGGACAAATCACTGGCACGGGGTCGCTTCAGAATTGGCCGTCTGCCCCGCCAGCCCCGCCAGCCCCGCCAGCCCCGCCAGCCCCGCCAGCCCCGCCTGCCGCACCTGTCCCCGCGGCCCCGTGCCGCCCCGACCAGTTAGGCGGCGCCCCGCCCGCCCCGTAGTTACCCCCTCGGGGGCCACACTCGCCGTGGGGGGCACGGCCGCGCCACTGTCGGCCAGGCGCGACGCACGCGTTTGATCGAGTGTCCAAACAAACTATATAGCGGTGTAAAAAAAAAGAGTGACAAATTAAATCGACCAAAAACAACAACACATAGAGATATGCATCGCGCGCGCGCGTGGGAGGTCGCATGTTGTTTCCGAAAAATCGACAGCTAAATTATTATTGCGCGCGGTGGTCAAGTGAAAGCGAAATGCAGATCCGTGGTCCGACAGTGGCGGCGCGCGCGCGCACGCACACACACACACACACACACACACACACAACACACACACACACATATATATAACACACGGACAAACACAAACACGGCAGCATCATTTCAATTCCAAGGGGCGTTCGCTGTTGCTCGCTGTTGCTGCTGCTGCCAGTGCAAAAAGAATAAAACGGTCGCATCGGCCGCCACCAGCAGAACAAAACGCGAATCATGCGACAACACAACACACACCACACACACACACACACACACACACACGATCACACATGAGCGATCTGCCTGCTGCCTCTCGCTCGCAGTTCAATGGTATATACAGGCAGCCCGGCGTTGTATGGAAGGCAGGCGGGCAGGCAACCGGCAAATGCACGCGCCTCGAAGCACGGCCCGCACAGAGAGAGAGAGAGAGGCAGGCAGGGCAGGGCAGGCCCGTCCGAACGGTCCAAACAGACGCACTGTATTCGCCGGGCACGCCGGGTGAGCGTCCAGACAGGCGGGGGCACTAGCAGACAGACAGACAGACAGACCGAAGCACACACACAGACGCGCGTGTGCCGATACAGACGGAGCGCCACCAATTAATATGGATGCAATTAGGGTAAAGCGTGGGTGTCCCGAGCTGCCAGGTCCATTGGACAGGGCCCACACGGATGGCAACACGCACACGCACACACACACACACAAACGCACAGCAGACATACGCCACGGTGCTATGAGCAGTGCAAACATATCAATTACACACACGGCGGGCGCACGCCCACAGGGCGGGGCGGTGGAGGTGCGTGCGTGGTCGCCGAGCACACGCGCCCCTTCGCTGTGTGTGTGTGTGTGTGTGTGGAAAAGAGAAGGCTATAGCTGGCCGCGATGATCGGCCATCACGCGCCACGCGGGTCGACGTCATGTTTACATGAAATGCTCCGCGTATGGCGCCAATCATCACTGAGCGCACATATCACGTAATTTGTAACTGACTGCTCTGTGCGTGTGTGTGTGTGTGTGTGAGAGAGTGTGTCGGTGCAGTAAATAAAAGTCTGGCGCAACTCACTCCGAACCGATTCGGTCCGACCAATCGCCGTATCGACGTGTTGTTGTTGATCCGGCCGTCCGGGCCACGAGGACGTACCTGCAGACAGAGAGAAACAAACAAGCCAGTTAGTGAAACGAAGAAGAGAGAGAGAGAGAGAGAGAGAGAGAGAGAGAGAGAGAGAGAGAGAGAGAGAGAGAGAGAAGGGCATTTCTCGCGTTACGTGGTTTCCTGCACGACGCCGAGCACCCCGCCTATACACATGTCGCTGCCACTCGGTTGTCTCACAAAACTAAAACGCCCAATTAGTCAGTCCTCCCCCTCGCCGCTGCGTCTCTCTCGCACTGCCGGGGCGGGCGTACAGGGGTGAGAGAGAGAGAGAGAGAGAGAGAGAGAGAGAGAGAGAGAGAGAGAGAGAGAGAGAGAGAGAGAGAGAGAGAGAGAGACGACGACGACACACTGTTCGGAATCAGCCTGCTGGCGGCGGGCCGGGCTGCCCTAGGCCTCCCTCGGGGTGGCGCGCGGAGAGCTCTATTAGTCGGAAATGACTGAGGAAATCGGTAGGGGAGGTCCTTTATGGATGTGCCCCGTGCGTGTGTGTGTGTGTGTGTGTGTGTGTGTGGAGGGGGCAGCGGCAAGGAAACAATTATCTGCCAGGACTCATATGTGGGGCGTGAGCTCCTGGAAGAAGTGGCAGGCAACCCCTTCGCCATCTCAGGTGTGCACACAACTGTCTGTCTGTCTGTGTGTCTGTGTGTCTGTCTGTGTGGCGCCGGCCCTGCTACTTGGAGGCGTACTCCGAGGCCGCCGACGCGAGGCGGCGACGTTGACGGTCTTCTCGGCGACGCCCTGCGACGCGCTGCGACGCCGCGACGCCTCGGTGACGTTCCGGTGACGAGCGACGGCAGCTGCCACGCACCGAGACCGAGGCCCGCCCCGCCGAAGGCACGGCGACGGCGAGGGCAACCAAACACACATGGCAAGGATGGGATGGGGTTGGTTGCTGCTCCACCGCTCCGCGCTATGCTCTGCGTCTTGTCGACACCGACCCACGCGCGCGAGCGAAGCCTTCATCGCGCCGTCTCTCTCGCACCAGCACGGGACGCCCCACGAGTGCGAGAGAGACAGCCTGAAGCACACAGCACGGTGCATACGCCCTTCCCCGCGAAGGAGGGCTATGCCTCGCGGAGCCTTACAGTGCACCCCCGTACGTCGCTGCCTATACTAAGCCCCGACCTGCTTGTGGAGATTTATGTGGAACACACCGTGCAACTGTGTCGAGGAGGGGGGGGGGCGACCATACGGACGGGCACACCCCGATAACGCCCGGCCGGCCCGAACCCAGCACTGACCGGCACGCCGCCGGCACGGAGCCTCTAAACAAGAAAAGTGACAGACAGCTGCACCACATGCAGACGTAAAAAAAAATACATATACTATCCGGCGGCCGGTCGGTCCAGTGGAGCCTAGCCAGCCGGCCCGTGGAGCCTATGGGCTGGCCTATGGGCCTTACGGCTCGTAAAATGCGCAGATGCCAGACTGGATGGCCCATCAAATTGATCGCCGGAGAAATTATGATTGTAATTCAAAGCACCTGCCGGCGGCGCTGGCGCGGCGCTGGAGCTCCCGGACAAGTGCGGCGCCGTGGATGGACGGCCGCGGCACCGCCACACTACCGGGCCGATTCAATATGGGGCGCCGCCGTTTTGTGCGCCGGGCAGACGGGGCTGGCAGCCTGGGCTATTGGTGTGCCCACGGCGGCGGCGGGGCCGGCGGGGCTGGCAGCCGCGATTTCTTCGCGCCTCGCCGCTATTACGGCCGCTCCTGGGCCACGAATTCGGGAGGCCTTCCCTCTCATTATGCACGAGTAGGCGAAAGCTCGGGGAAAGCGCGTGGAAAGCTCGGGGAGAGAGGGGAGCGGGGGGCGCTTAGACGCCACATTGAGCCGAAGGGGCAAATTCACCGCCACACACACACACACACACACACACACACACACACACACACACAGGGCCCATGATGCAAATGGTCCGTTTTAAATTTTGCCGCCCGTCTCCCCGTTTTGGCCGTTTTGCCGCTCGCACCGGAAGTGCCGGAGGCCCCATGCCCCGCAAGGTCCGCGGGGCCCTGGGCGGGGCCGCCGCGCCCGGGATGCGTTATTCATGAGGGATAGCCCCGTGTGGGGCCCACACCGGCCCAGAGCCCCGCCTGAGCCCCGCCGGGGGCGCCACCTGTCGACGCCCCATTTCTCACGTAATGGCCCCCGGTCGCGGTTTTCATAAAGGCCGCAGATTTAACGCGCCGCCCCCGCCGCCCCCGCCGCCCCCGCGACGACCGCCCCCTTGTCCGCCTCCGGCCGGAACAGCGGTGCACTGCCGGGGCGTCGTCGCGGCCGGAAGCGGCGGTCGACGGCGACGTCACGTTCGGAACCGGAAGTACAGTCCGTCGCAAAAAAGCGCTCGTCTGGCGCGCTAAGCCCAGGCTAAGCCCGGCCAGAGCCTCGGCAGAGCCGGCCGCTCAGGCGAAGGGGTTCACGCACAGTGGGCCAGAAGACCGGTGGAGGCGGCCAAAACTCTGGACGCGTTTTGAGCTCCAGAGTCGCTAAATGGGACTCGAATCGAACGTGTGACCCCACCAATGGATTGCGCTCCGAACGAGGAATCCATTGGTGGGGTCACACGTTCGGTTCGAGGCCTGTTTAGCGACTCTGGAGCTCAAAACGCGTCTGGAGTTTTGGCCGCCTCCACCGGTCTTCTGGCCCACTGTGTCACGCCGCACCACCGACAGCAGGCACTTCTCGGCCTCGCCGGGCGAGGCGGCAGGCTGCACGGCACGCTGCAGCAGCGCGTCCACGATCCGGCCTAACGCCGGCACGCGCCCCCTGCTGCACGACGTGCTGCCCAACACCCTGCAGCAGCCGAACCAGGCCGCCAGCGTGCCGATGTGGCGTTTTCGCCCCCCGCCCCCCGCCTCGCCGGCCGCAAACACGTAATGAATTCGGATTTGTTTCACAGTGGCAGTCACGCCCGGCAAGGCCCAGGGGGATCCACCCGCCCTCATTAGTCATTCCCTTTCTCACGACGAGAACACGCAAGTCGTTACAAGTCGTTTCAACTTTCCCCAACTCATCTGGAAGCCTTTTTCCAGCGCTGCGCGTGTAGCGGCAGCGCGTCACCGCCGAGATGTCTCCTCGCCTCCAACTGGCCCGGGGCCCGTCCGGGACACTCCGGGACGCGCTCAAATGTTTTCCAAGCAATATATATCGCCCCGCCCCCGCCCGCCCCCGCCACCCGGCGTTAGGGCAGGCCGGGCAGGCCGGGCAGGGTCTCTAGGTCGGCGTCGCCACACATGACCGCCAAAGACGGTGACGACGGCGTGAGGGGAGAACAGTCTGGTCTACAATTATCACCCGAACTGTTCGTCGAAACAGCCGTGCCGAGCGGGGGCAGCCCGCCCGCCCTGCTGGAAGGTGGTAGGGTTGCCGCCGGGCCGCCAGAGGGGCGAGGGAGGGTGGTGGCAACCTTAAAATATGCCGGCTCACACATAACTATTTAATGGCGAAATTTTAAAGTGTTTACGAAGTGGCGGGTGGGCTCGTCTCCCGCACGAAAAAAAAATCTCGTTCCAACTAACTTTTTGTAAATCTGGAAAGCTTGGAATCTGTCCAGTTTTCCATAAACAACGTCACCTGTCAGGATTTTTATTTTTCGGATTTTCCCGACCGTTTTCCTGCAGGCGAGTTTCCTACCACAAGCTCGACGCTTCCAGGGCCTGGAAACGTCAGTATCACTTTCCAGCGGTGTGTGTGTGTGTGTGTGTGTGTGTGTGTGTGTGTGTGTGTGAGCCCCGCCGGAGCTGCCCGAAACCCGAGCCGTCTGGGTCAATTTTATGTATTTCACGCGTGGTTTGTGTCCCGGGTCCCGCCTCCCCTCCCCGGTCGAGGCAGACTGTGCGTCGCCAGCCGAGTCAAGACTTATCCTGTTCGATGTCCAAAGGGGAGGGGGAAGATTTTTCCGGGTCGTGTTCCGTCCGCTTCGCGGCTAAACCGACCAAGCCAAACCAAACCGAAGCGTCCGCAAGTCCGGGTCGCGCACGGACCTAGTTACGGCGCAGGCTCCACGAGAATGCCGGGCCGGGCGACGCCGGGGGAGGGGTAAGCTAACTCGGATGACTTTCTATGGCCGTGCAGCCCGGTCGCATTCAACGTACGGCCCCCGCTTTTGCCATCGAGAAACTTGCTCTCTAACATCCGCTGCCTGGCCTGGCCGGGGGGGGGGGGGGGGGGGTGGGGCGCGGAGTCGTCTCCCTAGTACACGCCCCCGGCCCCTCCGGTCCCCCCGCCGGAAAAGTTGCGTCAAAGACGCGCACGCTATATGTTCGGAAACGCATTTCACTGCCCCCTTTATCGAAAAGTTGGCCCAATTGTTTCAAAGTGCGCCGCCCTCTCCCCACACCGGCCCGCGATGCACCTCACCTACACTGCACCCCACCTACACTGTACCTCAGCTACAGTGCCCACGCGTCCCTCGCTCCCCGGCCGGTCGGTACCAGGAACCCGGAAACCCGATGCCCTCCGAAAGGGGTCGTTATTTGCATCAATTACTGGAGCGAGGGCTCCAGGGCTCCAGTTCCGCGAGGGAGTGCAGTATCGAATTCTCCAGGAACACTCCCGCTGGAGGCCGCAGGGCTTGGGGGCCGAACTCCCGGTGGGAATCGGAAGAATATTGCCACGGCCGATTTCTCATAAGGAGTGAAAGAATAACCTCCTCCCCGGACGTGTTTTGAGCTCCAGAGTCGCAAATGCGACTCGAACCGAACGTGTGACCCCACCAATGGATTGCTCTTCGAACGAGGAATCCATCGGTGGGGTCACACGTTCCGTTCGAGTCACATTTAGCGACTCTGGAGCTCAAAACGCGTCCGGGGTTTTGACCGCCTCCACCGGTCTTCTGGCCCACTGTGAGGCGGCGCAGTGCACGGGGTATTGCACCGGGCTGCTCGTCTCGTCTGACTTCCCTTTCAGGGCTTTGCAGCGCCCTGATTGGTCCCCGTTTCCAAGCCCGGCCGCGCAGGCCGCAAACCAGGCGGACCTGCACTGCAGGAAGGGGCTTTGCGCTTTGCGCTTTGAGGGCGGCCAGTCCGAGCTGCCAACCAACCCTTCGGCCGAAAGCCGTGCCGAAAATGAGCAACTGGCGGTCGGACTTCGCCACCCAGTGGACTGCCGAGGCTCAGACTGCTCGCATTCAATTCATTTGGGCCGCTTGGTCGGGGAAGTCACCCTGAGGCCCAACCAACCAGCCCTCCTCGGACAACTTGTCGACCAAAAAGAAGGTGAGACGGCCGTTTGACATTAACACACACCAACTCGGGTTATCTGCAAAGCGCGGGAACTAAATGAATTTTAACGACGGCCCGGGGCGGACTCCAGACTGACGGCTCGGCCGAGGAGTTGAATATTTTGACAGCAGTTTGGCCCCGTCGCGTCGCCGAGCTCCGCGTGCCTCGGCCTGCTGGAGGGAGGAAACTTTTCGTTTGTAAGGAACGCCGCGGCGCCGTGCAGTGCCGCGCACAAGGCGAAGACACCCCTAGTGCAGCCAGCCGGCACAGCACTGCGACGTCTGTCTGCCTGTCTGCCGAAACGCACATTCAGCGACGTTTGCCAACATTTTGCTATCGTTTTTGAACGCTTGTGCCGACTCTCTCGCGCGGAGCCTCCACCGTGGCGTCATTAGGAGTGGTTCTCTTCCTCTTTCGGTCTCCCTCCCTCTGCCTGGTGGCGCTGACCTCCGTCTCGGTGGCTCAGCAGCCCGACTTTGGCTTTGACAGTGTGCCGACGTGCAGTTCCAATCGGCGGTGGTTCGACTCCCAGCAGCGGCGCACCCAATTTACAAATGGAACTTCCCCGATCATTTTTTTTTGGAGCGCCAATTTGTCGCAACCCGCGCTGCTGCGAGCGTGGGCGGGGGCGGGGTAGTCAAAGTGACCGCATCAACGGGTGGCCGCCGCCGTTCGATGTATCGTTCGATGTATCGGCCGATGCTTCGATGTATCGATGAGTCGGATCGCTGCGTTGCCAACATCAAAGGACTGGGGGTCATTCGCTGTGGCCAATCTAGTCGCCCAGTCGGCGCAGCGATCCCGCACGATTGTTCGGTTTGTGTTGCTCCATCTCGCGTCCCAAAATAAAACCCAATTCAAGGAAAAATGCGCACAGTTTCTGCCCCAGGCGGTGGGAGAACAGTGTCCTGCTTGCGCCGTCCGCGCAGTGTCGTGTAGACTGGCCGACAGCTTGCGATCCAGGCGAGCCATTCAAGAGTTGGAATCCGGCGTAAAGTAGTTTTGCCACTCCGGCCAACCTTTTCCCGGATCTACCTTACTACTTAGGGAAGTACAGGGGTCGGGGCGGTCGGGGTGATGGCGAATTGCTGCTAACGGGATCTGCGGGTCTCTCTCTCTCTCTCTCTCTGCCCCGCGAGAGACGCGGCTGGAGCAACAACCCTCTCCGTCTGACCCAGTTCGCGGGGTCCGCTCCCGGGGAGGTATCTCAGCCCAGACTAACTGCCCCGCGCGGCCTCGGGGAAGTACGGGGACGGGTAATCCCGGTCGTATCGAGGACCAAAAAGTGCCATCAGGTGGTACACTGGAGGCGGCTGGAGGCTGGGTCTGGGCGCACAGCGCGCGAGAGGCGGCGACGAGGCAGCAGCGCGCGGAAAAATAGAAAAATGAGTGAAAAAGCCCCGACAAAGGCAGCGAGGGGGGACTTGACAAAGCAACCTCGGAGTAAGACTCTCACCTTCCCCCGCGTCTTTCAGAGCCACGCCGCGCCACGCCACGCCACGCCACGCCCCGCCACGCCACGCCCCGCCACGCCCCGCCACGCCCGGGCAGCAGCCAGGGCAGAGCCAGGGCCCCGCATAACCATAGAGTCCCTTTGCAGCGCCTGTAACGTGCTTTTCGCACGACACGCTCCAGAAAGACATCCAAGAAACGAAATTCAAATTCGCTCACACACACAAACACACGCACGCCTACATACACGCACTTAGGTTGCCACGGCGCATACCCCCCGCCCCTCCAGCAGATACACAGTCAATTACACGGTCTGCGGGCTGGTTCCGCGTGCCGCTCTCCGTCTCTCTTTCGCACTCGTGGGGCGCACCGTGCGGGTGCGAGAGAGACAGACAGAGCGCCCGCTTCGGCACCGGCCTGCTGGCGGGGGTGGCAAAACAGAGCAGCGGTGAAGCAATTAGCAAGGGAGCGGGCTGGAGAGAGAGAGAGAGAGAGAGAGAGAGAGAGAGAGAGAGAGAGAGAGAGAGAGAGAGAGAGAGAGAGAGAGAGAGAGAGAGAGAGCGGGACGGCGAATGAGTCTGCAGGGGCAGCACCGCACCGCACACCACGGCGTGCTCGACATACCCCCGCCCTCGGTCGGCCGCGCTGCCGTTTGGTGACTGATGCCTTAATTTAAAAGTTTACCCCCTGATTGCCCCCGCATCGCCCCGCATGGGCGCATCGTGTCCGATCCCTGCTCGCGCCCCGCGTGGGGCCGCAGTGGGGCCACATCGACACGCGAGGCGCCCCGTCGCCTCACCTGCAATCAGGGGGAAAGAGAGAGGGAGAGAGAGAGACACGCGAAAAAAATTAGAATAACGGCAACGACACCGCGTGGATGGAGGAAGGGGGGGGGGGGGTTCCCCAGGCCTGCCCTGGCCTCGCGGCCCCCGGCTCATCAAATTAAATAAAACGACGTCCAAATGAGAGGACGTCGCGACGAGGCGACGCGGAGCGGAGAAATAAACTCCGCCAAAGGGAGACGGAGGAATTTTTCGTCAAAAAAATAAACAAAAATGTGTACAAGGACACAGCGCAGCGCCGCCAGGAGAGTCGATTAGCTCTCCAGCAAAGGAATACCAACCCCTGTGGACAATGCCGCTCTTCTTGGCCCCGGCGCAGGCGGCCAAAACTCTAGACGCGTTTCGAGCTCCAGAGTCGCTACAGGACTCGAACCGAACGTGTGACCCCACCGATGGATTCCTCGTTCGGAGAGCAATCCATTGGTGGGGTCACACGTTCGGTTCGAGTCCCATTTAGCGACTCTGGAGCTCAAAACGCGTCCGGGCGAATTCCAGTGCACCACCCTCCCGCTGCTGCAGCACGCCGAGCACGCCAAGTGCGTTAACAGGCCGGCCGTCATTCACGGCGGTAATCAGCGGCTCGAGTAATTTATTACGATAATCCCCGTGTGTACCGACACCGCGACGACTAATAAGCGAATTCACGACCCCGGGGGCGGCGGGCTGGGGGCGGCTGGGGGCGGGCTGGGGGCGGCCGGGGCCGGCGGCCGCGTCCTGCAGTGCACACACCACGCGACACGGCGCCAACGGCCGCAGTCAACGCGCAATGTCGAAAGTAACAACTGTTTCCCAACGGCTCGAAAAAAAAAACAGAAAAAGGGGAGGAAAAATTACGATGAATAAATTATAAATTTATTGACGACGTTGTGACAACACTTCGCAACGAGCGACTCTTCGGGAGGGCGGCCTCGCGATGGTTATCGGCTGCCCCGCTGGTTACCCCTGGTTACCCCGAAAGGTTACCCTGGTTACCCCGGCTGTTGGGTTCGTCGCTCTGCTCGCATACATGTGCCGGGCGCGGCACGGCACTGATGCATGGTCAAAGTTGGCTAATAATCGAAAACGGTACGGCCAGAGTTACGATGCCACCGCGAAACGGGCTTATCTGCACCCGACTATCTACGGAATTGAATTATTTCCAGACGGAATTTATAGCGGCCGGGGGCGCGGTTTGATAACAACGCCACTCCGCAAAACAAGAAAAATACGGAAACGCATTAAAAATGGATAAATTCCGGCGGCAAGGGGAAGTGAGTGAGTGCCACACCGGACAAGCCTGTTATTTCCAAGTGCAAAAAAGCAATTTCTCCGCACTCCGGGTGAGCTTCGCTGAGCGCAAATCGGCACTTGTTAGGGGCTGGGCCGCCACTTCAGGACATCTGTTCCGGTGAGGGCTGCTGGGGGTGGATTCATTATGAATGATAATCAAGATAGGGCAGTCCCATTAGGGGCTCTGTAGGGCCCCGAAGGGTGCGCGGCCGAAGGGTCCGCGTCGCGTCGCATGTGCGGCCCGGGCGGGGACCGCGACCGCGGAGAGGGCCTCCACGTTCTGCCCCGTGAACGCCGTCAACGCGCGGAGCACAAAAGACTCCGGCATCAAACTGCGTTCAGGCCGGCCTAGTCGCCAAATAATGCGGCCGGCCGGCTGCCACTTCCGGTCCCACAGTCCGCGGGACTTCCGGTCCTACACCGCAAGGGCTCATCTGCCGGGTAGAGGGCCCAGCAGGCCGCCCAGCGGAAGGGTCCGCGGCGCCGGCTGCCAGCCCTCGCAGAGCAGGCCCTTGCTTATCGCGGAAGGGGCAGAAAAAGGGCTGCGGCAAAAACACGCGCCGGGATTTGAACCCGGGGCCGACCGCGAAAACGCCGCCGCCGAGCAGACAACGCCACAGTGCGGTGCAGCGCGCATATTTTGCATTGCTCGCGCTGAGGCACTGTAGGCGCTGCGTGCGTACTGTACTGTACAGCACATTGAATGGGAGCGGCACCGCGGGACAGGTTGTGTTCACGCACACACGCACGCGCGTCAGATTGTTAGCCGCACTGGTATGTCGGTGGCGTCTGACTGCCTGGCGGAATGCAGGGGGATGGATGGGGTTGGCCGAAGCAGCCCGACTCACTGCTAATGTAGTGCGCCACCGTTTGTCTTCCGCGTCTGTCTGTCTGTCTGTCCGCCCGTCCACGGGCCCGCTTGCAGTGCGGCGTGTGGCCTACGTTCCGGGGGTTTACAATTTGTGGCCTAGGCCGGCCGCCAAGCTGGTATGCCGCCAGCGGCCGCCAGGCAGTTTACAGCGTGTCAGCGTGGACATTCATTGGGCTCGGTGGTGTCCCCCCGGGTCTCTCTCTCCCTCTCTCTCCCTCTCTCTGCGCCCGCAGAACACACTAAACGCAGAAAACGCTTGTCACCCCGGGCGGGAATCGAACCCGCAGCCCCGGCGGCCAGCCTAACCACATTTGTCACAGCGGCAGGAGAATGGCCGAGCCGCGGGATCCACGCACCAAACGGCGCCGCTTTGATCTTAATAGAAAACAACAACAAAAACAACAACAACGATGGTTGTGTTGTTGCCGCCCGTATGACCGCGTGATTAATGCCTCGCGAAATGTCGCGACGATTGTGCCGAAGCGATGATCCGTGGCCGCCTTTGTTTCGCGCGTCCGTCCGTCCGTCTGTCTGTCTGTCTGTCTGTCTGTCTGTCTGTCTGTCTGTCTGTCTGTGTGTGTCTGTCTGTCTGTCTGTCTGTCTGTCTGTCTGTCTGTCTGTCTGTCTGTCTGTCTGTGTCTGTCTGTCTGTCTGTCCGTCCGTCTGTCCTTCCGCCTTTCACTACAATAGCCGAAGGAGGCGGGGTGTCATTTCCCGTTCACTCCTAAAAACAACAACAAAATCACACAGAAACCACCAACAAAAACAAAACACGCACGCGAAAAACGAATCTCTGCGCGAGCGTGATCCATTATTTGCACGACGTCGACTGCGAATAACAACAACAACAACGAGGAGCAGCAGCGGCGCGGCGGGCGGGTCAAACCGAGAGCGAAATATAACGAGCTCCGCGGAAAACAAAACCGGTACTGTACACTGTATGGGGGCGAGCGAACGAACGAAGGGCGAATAACGCGGTGCCTGCAGCACAGTCAGCAGGGCGAAAAAACCGCTGTCCGGACGCAGAAAAAGGAAGCAGAGGTTTTGATTCATGGGCGGGTCGCGTCAAGGGCGCGAGTCAGGTCGCTGCACTGGTTGCGTTGCACCCCGTCTGGGGTCCAGTGTGCAGAGCGCCCCACAATTGACAGCCACCAAGTTTGTTTCTTTGAATTTATTTCACGGGGCACGCAGGGGTTGCATGACACAGAACCGAACGAGCGTGTGCTGGCTCGCTCGCTGCTGAAACCCCCCCCCCCTCAAAAAAAAAAGTTTCCTGATTTTTAATTGTTTTTTGCTTTCTAGAGGAAAGAAATATCTTGACTCAAAACTTTTTTTTTCAAACAAAAAATTATAAATTGGATCAAGAAAATTTCTCTAAAAAAAAAACAAGAAAAGTTAAATTTTTCTTGATCCACGAAGTCATTTTATTTGGGTGTGGCGAAAGACACGCTTTCCGTCTCACCGCCTTTTATTCCTCCCCCGGGCAGGTTCACATGACCAAAGGCCTGGAAAAACGAAGACAAAACAGAAAATCCGTGACAATGGGCTTTCGGCTTTCGGAACGCAGCAGCAGTCGGCTCCCTCATCGCTGGCAATTAGGTCCCCTTTCATAATAAGCCTGGAATGCGGGGGGCATTCCTGGGCTTTCATCCCCTAATTCGCCGGGCATATTTCACCCCTCCGTCGCTAATTTCGATTTTCTTTCCGCGCTGATGAAGTCCTGGCAGTCTGTCTCGCTCGCACTCGAGGAGCGTCCTCTCCCATCCACGTCGCATGCTTTCGGCCTCGTCGTTCGGCCTCTCTCGCCCCCGTGCGGAGCGCCCCGCGAGTGCGACAGAGACGGAGCTGCGGTCCACAAAGACGGCTTCCATCGAGCCGGCAGCGTTGCCGGGCCGCCGCACCTGTTGGAACGGTCGCTCCGTCTCTGTCGCACTCATGGGGCGTCCCGCAGGGGTGCGAGAGAGACGGAGGGATGCCCGAGGAGACCACGATTCTGAAGCCCCTGCCGATGCCCGTCGCCACGGAGCTCATCAAGGACGCCGTCTCGGTTGCCAAAGCGCATCTCAGAGTCTCAGGGGCTCGCAGCGTCTGGCCCTGTCTGGCCCGGCCGCCGCAGAACGCGGTGAGTGGCTGAGAGCTCCGACCAATCACAGGCCGCGAAACGCTGCCACCGTCTCGGAGGAACATTCGTCAAGGAAACCTCGAAGACGAGCCGCAACGGAGACGGCAAATAAATCTTTAAAAAATCTATCAAAAAGTCACAACAATATCTACTGTTTGGCATAAAAGTAATCAGGGATCCCTGGGGGGAAAGAACTGTAGAGACTGCTCACACAAGATGAAATTGCCCTTTTCGTCGTGAGGCGGGCCATAAAGACTGTCTCTCTCGGCGCGTCTCGCCGGCGAGGTAACCCTCTTTGCCGACAGCCGCGGTCGCGAACCGTCCAGACGTATCGCTGCTTTTCAATCAGAGTCAAGCAGTGGGGCGGAGTGGGGCCGCAGGGGGGCATCTGCTATCAATCGAAGCCCGGAGCCAATTCCTCACTTTCCCACAGATTTTCCCGCCAAATTCACTGCAGCAATCTCTCAAAATTATTGAGTTTAAGTTGGCAGCTCTCAGCCACTGCTGTGTTGTTGCCACCACAAAAAATCGAAAAAAGCTCGATGTTCCCGTGTCGATAGGGTTGCCAACTGCAGCCAGCACATCAGGCGACTTCTCGAGAGAAAAAGTCGAGATATCAGTTTGCACGCAGGCTGAGGTTGGCAACCCTAAGCTCCGCTTACGTAGGTGGCAGCACTGTTCGGCTGGCAAAACGCGAGCCGGGGCCGAGCGCGCGCAAGTCGAGCCATTCCCAGTGTAGTAGCACGCCAGCTCGTCTGCTATTCCAATGCCCGACAAGCTGGCGCTGCTCTGCACGGCACGGCACAGGGCGGATTCGGCGCTGATACGGGCTGATAGCTGTCGAGGCGAAACCGCCCCCCTGGCGGCCATCTCCGCCATCTCGGGGACCATCTCCAGCAGCGTGCAGATGGAGCCCCGCATGGCCTCGGCGGGGGCCTCCGACGGGGCGTTGAGCGGTCGGGTACACCGTTCGACGTGAGGCACTGGCAGTGGAGGGCAAGCGAGCGGTCCCAGGAGAGCGACGGGGGCAGGGCAGCCGGGCCGAGGCCAGGGCACGCCCTGCTCGCAGAAGGCCGTGCCCGCCGTGAGCGAGGACGTATATAAGGCTTCGCGGGAAAGATTGCCGACGATAGCTCCACCAGGACGGGGCATCAGGTGCAGGACAGAGACGGGGAAAGGCGGAGGCGGAGAGAGAAAGGGAAGAGAGAGAAAGAAGATCGCGCGGCGCGGCGCGGCTCGGCCCCCGGCGAGCAGGCCGCGCGGCGCGCAGCCGTGCACGCCGTCCGCTGGGTGGCCTACCCGCCGGGCTGACTCGGCC